>NC_057825.1:67478460-67781490 GCF_910594005.1 Cervus elaphus | reverse complement strand
AAACAAAAGTATAAGGCATGGGATTGAAAAAAGAAACATTCTATCTTGGTCTGAAATCAAATTTCCAATCTCCCTTTTTTCCTTGTACCTAAGAAATGAATGCATCCAATATTCATATTCCCATCTATATATTTGCTGGCATTCTGACACCTGTATACATGCTGCGTTTTAACCAAAAATGTCTGAAGGCCAAAGCTTTTCTCATCATTTATTTTTCCCAAAATGTGTATCCCAGTCCTCTGAAGTCTTCTTATTACCACAGAGTAAATTATATATAAAGGAGGAATTGGGAGGGAAAAAAGATCAGCATTGGAAATTAACAGGAAAGGGCAATTACTGTCTCACAGTCTCTGGAGTAATTACTGCTAAACAACCTCAGACCGCAGGCCAGCTGCTAAAGTTGAGCAAATGTCTTTATTTTTATCGATTTTTCCCTTTATATTTCTAAATGAGAAACAATACAGAGATCTGGGACAACTTTTAACTCAAAGCCCATCTGGTTAGTTCTCATTTCTTTCTCATAAAAATTTCAACTGGAAAAAAAAATTGACAATTTTATTCAGCCATATTTTATAATATGGCAGATATATAATTTTATACCCGTGTGTGAATTATATTAGAACAAACTAACCTCTCTTGTGATTCAGTCTCCTGATCAGTAAAATGAGGAAACAATAAAATCTAACTTTGGGGGTTATTATGAGGAATAAGTCAATTATAAATTTATATCTATAAAGTGCTTAAAATAGTGCCTGGGCACAACATCTATTAAATTAATAGAATACAAAATAAATATGGATCTTCATAATAGTTCTTACATCTTACATTTGTTATTTTCTCCATTTTAAAGTTAAGAAAACTGAGCTCTAAAGAGGTTAAGTAATGTATCCAAGGTCACACATGCAGTAGGTAGGATCAGAATTTCACTGGCCTAACTCCTGAGCCCATGCTCCTAATCACCTCACTTAATTCAGTTGTAAAGAGTTCGCATATAATTATTCAGCCATGCCTTCTTATTAGAAAATCAGATATGCAAAGGTAATTTCTGTCATTACAGCTAATGCCACAATGAATTATCTTTATACATACATCCTTATGTGTCAGGATTTTTGTTTCTAAATCAGAGAATCCAAAAAATAAAATCACTAGGCCGAAAGGTTTACATGTTTTTATTTTAAAAATTACTCATTTTAAAAAGTTTATTATAGCAGGTCAATCTTTCCTTTTACAGCACCTAGATTTCCTATCTTACCAAAAAACATCATCCCTACTTCAATTATACAAATATTCTCCTAATTGCCTCATATGAATATGTATCTTTAAAGCATTTACAATTTTCTTTTTCATTTTTCACTTTTTTGGCTGCGCCGCGCAGCTTGTGGGATCTTAATTCCCCGACCAAGGATGGAACCCAGGCCTTTGGCAGTGACTCTGAGTCCTAACCGCTACACTGCCAAGGAATTCCCACTGCACTGCCAAGGAATTCTCACAATTTACTTTTTACATATTTTATGATGAGGGGATCTGGTTGGTTTTCCTATAGGTGAATTACACCAGCAGAATCTAGTTAAAACATCCTTTTCCCACCAACATGAAATGACCCCCTTGTCACATATTAAAACAGAGACTATTTAATTGGTTTCCACACTTCATTCACCCCATCTCTCACTAAAAGTAATCACCCTCTCTTTTGAATGTCTGCAGTATTTTATCTGTATAGTACCTGGATGGAGGAGACTAATGGGCTGCAGTCCATGGGGTCAGAAGAGTCAGACACGACTTAGCAACTGAACAACAGCATTTTTACAACACTCTTCGAACTGAGGACAGTGCCTCCAAACCATATTTATGAGATAAATAACTGCACAACTTTCTTGCTCTCTCTCCAGATCTATAATTCTGCGGCTAACTGAAAATTGCCATATTAAGACTAATTCTCTTAAAATTAGGCAGAAAAAGGTAGCTTTGTCAGATTAAGGGGCATTATCCTGGAATCCATGAAGCAGAAAGTTAAACAAAATTTAGGACTGTGTTTTCTGTACCATACTTATATGAAAAAAGTCAAGACTATTAAATGAAGCAATATTGACTATTTTTTCAAAATAATTTCTAGGCAGTGATGGGGTTAATACAGATTCAGGACAATCTTCTACATATTTATATTCAAAATCCTCTATGGTAACCAATATGCATAATAATGACATCAGTGTAAGGTAAGATTAAGTGTCTTATGGAATCATCAAAGATATAATACAAACAGGATCACTTGCCTTACAGGCAAAGTAGGTATTCACTACACTGCAAAACTTTTAGAGTGCTAGAAAGGTCCCCTGCTTGACACTAAGTATCTTCTCACTCAGGGAGCTACTGCCTAAAGCTTTACCATTAATATTCAAGCTTTTCATTTTAAGTCTAAACCAGAAATAGATTCTCAGCCAGGGGCCATCCTGCCTGCCAAGGGACATCTGGCAATGTCTGCAGACGTTTCCGGTTGTCACACTTGGCGGGCAAAGCAGGAGGGGAATAAGGCTGCTGCTACCATCTAGAGGACACAAGCCAGGGTACCACTAAACATGACACAATATGCAAGACAGCCCCTCCCGACAAAGGGTCACCCGGCCCGAAACGTCAACAGCACCAAGGCTCTGAGAAACCGGCATATACCCTGCTGAAAGGCAAAAGCATAACGTTTTTAATTTAATGTACAGATAAACAAGCCCTCCACTTCAATCCAATCAAGCCTTTTTTCCCCTCTACTCCTCCGCCATGCTGCCAAATACACTGGTTACTTACTTATCCTCATCATCTACAACTCCTCAAAGCATTTACTTAACTGGTACAGTTCTTTCTCTTGACTTCTTTGATATCTCAGTTTTCTGACTTTCTTTCTTTACTGGGCATGCCTCCCCAGTCCATTTTGCTAATTCTTCAATGCTGTTCAGTATCTAATGTTGCAATGACTCCTCTTCCTTTTGTTATCCTCATCGTTTCCCTGAAGGATTGCAACCAGCACTATGGCTTAAATATACCTACGTGCATATAGGGATCCCCAGGTGACGCTAGTGGTAAAGAACCCTCTCGCCAATGCAGAAGACATAAAAGAGGCACATTTAATCCCTGGGTCAGGCAGATCCCCTGGAAAAAGGAATGGCAACCCACTCCAGTATTCTTGCCTGGAAAATACCAAGGACAAAGGAGGCTGGTGGCTACAGTCCATACAGTCACAAAGAGTCAGACACAACTGAAGCAACTTAGCACTCAGGCACATGCAAATAACATCAAAATTTATAACTTCAGCTCTGACCTCTCCACCTGTGCCTCAGGTTTAATCAACATGTTAGCTCCACTTGGATGTCTAACTAATGATATCTAAAACTTAACATGTCCAGTAAATTGATTATACTCCAATTAAAATTAATTTTAAAAAGTAACAAGACTTGACATGTCCAAAATAGAACCATTGATTCCAAAATTATTATTATTGTAAGCAAACCACATATATAAAATGTTAATAACTGGAGAATCTAGGTTTGATTCTTGCAAATAAATTTTATGTAAGTCTGAAATCACTTCAAAATAAAAAGTAAAACAAACAAAACACATGATTCCCATCAGTCCACATTATTTTCCTCCCTGTTTCAGTAAACTTCACCACCAGTTCCTCATAAAACATAGTTGTTCAGTCGCTCAGTCATATCTGACCCTTTGCAGCCCCATGAACTGTAGCACACCAGGCTTCCCTGTCCTTCACTATCTCCCAGTTTGCTCAAAATCATGCCCATTGAGTCAGTGATGCCATCCAACCATCCTGTCCTTTATCATCTCCTTCTCCTCCTACCCTCTATCTTTCCCAGCATCAGGGTCTTTTCCAATGAGTTGGCTCTTCACGTCAGGTGGCCAAAGTATTGGCACTTCAGCTTTAGCATCAGTCCTTCCAATGAATATTCAGGGTTGATTTACGATTGACTGTTTTGATCTCCTTGCTATTCAAGGGACCCTCAAGAGTCTGCTCTAGCACCACAGTTCAAAAGCATCAATTCTTCAGCGCTCAGCCTTCTCTATGGTCCAACTCTCACATCCACACATGACTACTAGAAAAACTATAGCTTTGACTATATAGACCTTTGTTGGCAAAGCATCATTAATTCATCTCTGTAAGAACATGCCACATCAAATCCACCAGGAAATTCAAAATATTCTACTCAAAAAATACATTCCAAAGTAGACTATGTCTCCCCATTTCTACAGCTGCCTAACTGGTCTCCCTGTCGCCACTCTTTGCCCCTACATTAGCTTCCTAGGACTGCCATACAAACTACCACAAACCTGGTAACTTAAAACAATAGAAAGGTACTGCTTCACAGCTCTAGGAGTTAGAAGTCTGAAATCGAGGTGTCAGCAGAGCCAAAATCTCCCTGAAACCTCTAGGGGAGGATGTGTCCCTATCTCTTCCTAACTACTGGTGGTTGTTGGCAAATTTTAGTTGGTTTGTAGACACATCGCTCCAATCTCTGCCTCCACCCTCTCTGCGTCCAAATTTCCCTCTTCTTATAAAGACACTAGACATTGTATTGGGGCCCACTCTTGCTCAGTATGACCTTAACTTTACATCTGCAAATATCCGATTTCCAAGTAAGTTCACACTTGCAGGTTCCAGGGGTTAAGACTTCAGCATATCCTTTCGGGGAACACAGTTCAGCCAACAACATCCCCTATAGTCCATTTTCCACACAGCAACCATAATGATCTTCATGAATGTACATCAGGCCACATCGCTCTCCTACTTACAGATCTGTGCCCAGCTGGCCTCTTCCAGCCTCTCAAACTTCATCTCCTAAGTGCCCTCTTACACTCCAGCAACACCAGCCTTCTTTCAATCCCTCCAACACAAGCGTTTCCTGCTGGAAACTGCTGTGTGGCTTCCTCCTCCTCATTTCAAATCATAACTCAAGTGTCACTTCCTCACACAAGTCTGACCATCTACCTCGGTAGCATATTCCAAAGTCATTTTCTTTTACATAACCCTAGTTTCTAAGCAGCAATGACCTGTACCAGAAATTATCTTGAGTTTTCTGTTGTTGTTGGAGCTTCCATTACTACAGCCCCAGAGACTAAATCTGGATAGACAAATACTTTTCATTTCTATTTAGTCAAATACATCTTTCTTCCTTCATGATTTCAGGGTTCCCCTCTTATAGAGCACACTTCCCTAGTGGCTCAGTTGGTAAAGAACCTGCCTGCAATACAGAAGGCCTGGCTTCGATCCCTGGGTCAGGAAGATCCCCTGGAGTAGGAAATGGCAACCCACTCCAGTATTCTTGCCTGGGAAATCCCATGGACAGAGGACAGAGGAGCCTGGTGAGCTACAATCCATGGGGTCTCAAGAGTTGGAACACGACTCAGTGACTAAACCACCACCACCATAACAAGATCACTAAATTATTCCCCTAAATTTTTTCCTTTTGTTTTTTTATATGTGTGACACCTGACTAAATTTTATTAAGAAAGGAGACCCATGATACAATATTAATACCTATTGTTTTCTTCTTGTTATTCATTTGAGTATCTAATCCATTTGGAATTAGTCTTGAACTGAATTCATCGGAACTGTCTCCACTACTCTGAGACAGCATTAATCTCCTCTGACTCCACTCTGCTCTACACTGACTACACTGAAAAGCCCTAAGGGACCACCCAGAAGGATGGTCCTGCCTGAAAAACTCCTAAAAATCCTTAAAACAGCAATCCGAATGTCATTTCTCCTGGCAAGACTTTCTTACCCAATTTCCGTCCTTCCTTATATCTAACATCTACTCTATTATATAATTTAACATCCTTCTACTCTATAATCTATAGTTTATTGCTGTTTTAATCCTTCAGTCGTGTCTGACTCTGAGACCCCATGGACTGCAGTCCACCAGGCTCCTCCACCCATGGGATTTTCCAGGCAAGAATACTGGAGTGGATTGCCACCTCCTTCTCCAGTGGATCTTCACCACCCAGGGGTGGGACCCTCACCTCCTGCATTGGCAGGCGGGTTCTTTACCACTGAGCCACCAGGGAAGCCCACAATCTATAGTACCTGGCTCATAATAAAGTACTTAGACAAGTGCAAAGAGGAAATGTTATATGAGTGTTAACATTTTATTATTACCATAATAGGTTACCATTATTTTTTTTATCACAGGTTACCATTATTTGTGTAATTTGCCTTGCTAGACCATAAGACAGAGGACAGAGATTCATTTATTTGCCATTTTCCAAGCCCACTGTTCACATACACAGTAAACATTAATAGGTAAATCAATGAACAACATCTCAATTCTTTGATGCCGTGGATTCCTTATGTTTAAAAAAGAAATAGGAAACTTTCAAAACAAAAAATAGAAGGAAGCTGCTCTTCCTGCTTTTTGACTTGGAGCAAACTGCAGGGGCAGAGAGAACACACGACGGACGACAGTTTTTAGCAAATCTAGCACGGAGGTCTAGCTTTTCTCACCTCCAGAAAGACAACGAGAAATGCTCTATATTTCACGCTGTATAACCCATTATCAGTTCAGTTCAATCGCTCAGTCGGGTCCAACTCTTTGCGACCTCATGGACCGCAGCACGCCAGGTTTCCCTGCCCATCACCAACTCCCGGAGTTTACCCAAACCCATTATATTAATGATTAAAACAATGGCATTTCTTTAAAGACGGGGAGATGCAAAACTTTTTGTTTTCTTTTGAATGAGGTGAGAGATGTCTGAATCTTACGTGAATTCATAACCTTACGGTCACCTGGCCTTGAACCTTACTTAAAGAAACGTATCGGCTTCCTAAATAAAACAGCGACACAGCACTTCAACTCTGGGATGAAGGAAGAGCCTCACGTCGGGTCAAAACGAGGGGATAATCTAGCTGCCCTCCCCACAAGGAGAGTCTCCATCTGGGCCACCCTCGGAGAAGCGTAGAATTCTTATACGGAGGGACGACAGGTATTCTCGGCTCAGTATCCCCGAACCCAGGGCTGCAGAAACAGCCACCCGCCCTGTGTTAGTCAGGAGCTGAAAAGTACTCAGGTGACCACGGCCCACTGTAAAAGGCGGAGAGAAACTTCCAGCGGGGAAGATAAAAGTGTACAGACGCTACATGCGGAGGAAAGGGAAAACAGAAGCAGCGAGAGTAAAGAGTAGTCAGAAATACCGCCACTTCTCACTTCTCGTCGCTACCTCGAATTTTCTCATCGCTACCTCGAATTTTCTCATCTAAACACCTGCGCCAGCCCCGCTCTCCGGTAGCGGCTCCATGAGGCCCCGGCCGCCGCCCACCCTGTGGTGAGAGCCGCCCGCCTCCCGAACTCACCAGCTCTCCGTGCTGCTACTTCGGCGCCGCGGAAACGGCTGGTCCAAGGCCCAGTCTTTGGGCGTCCACTCCTGGCAGGCCACTGCGTTCGCTCCCCGACGCCAGACTGCGGTTGCGGTCAACAAGAGAAGCGCTACCGCCGTCCCGGCTTCCGTAGGCAGACGGTTCGGCGGCCCCGGATGTTGATACACCACCTGCCCCGGAAACGGTGGCGGGAAGCCCAAGGGGGCGGGGGCGGTGTTGCCGGGCTCTCCGGAAGGAGACGTGGCGGCGGTTGGGCCCCGGGCTGCCTGGACGCTTGGTAGTCCCGCCGCCGCCTCCTCCTCCTCCCCCTTCTCTCTTCTGTGGGCCGAGGAGGTTGTGGCGGCGGCTGGAGAACTCGGCGACGGAGGATGGAGGAAGGAGGCGGCGGCGCGCGGAGTCTGGTCCCAGGCGGGCCGGTGTTATTGGTCCTCTGCGGTCTTCTGGAGGCGTCAGGAGGCGGCCGAGCGCTACCCCAGCTCAGCGATGACATACCTTTCCGAGTCAACTGGCCCGGCACCGAGTTCTCTCTGGTCAGTGCCCTTGCGAACCCGGTAGCCATCTCTCTTCTTCCTGGCACTTAAGGGTTCGGCCCCTTCTCTCGGTATTCTACGCTTTTTTCCCCTAGAACCTCCTCTGCAGGCGCATGCCTCATTCCTAGTCCAAAGCTTCATTAACCCCGCGTTCGTTCATTCATACAGCAAGTGCGTATCAAACACGTTCTGTGGATGTGCCTGCATGCCTACACATTTAGGATCCAGCGGTCGCCTGTTCCCCCTTTTAAAGAAATGTCTCTCCAGAGTTTACCAACACTCCCACCCTGTGGAAGCAGCTTTTCTAGAACCACGTCTGGCGCATCTGTTTTCTCCCTGGCAAGTCAGTCACCTGCTGCGCTTCCTCCACTAGCAACCTTCTCTCCTTCAAGGAGTATTACACACACCCTTCCTACACAATCAGTTGCACTGCGGATATGAGTTCCCTCTCTCATACTCGTTTTCCCTCTGGTATATGCACAGTATACGTACACCACACAGCTCTTTTACCTTCAAAGTTGTCTCTGAGAGGGCTGTTTGGCCAGTGAGATGCTAACGACACTATGCAGAATGTCCTTTACAGTTTTGATGTATTATAACTGTTACTTAAGACTCCAGAACGTGAAATTTTATGGTCGGTTTTCCTACATTGAAAAACGTATTTATAACCTCGAAGTGATGAATATTTGCAGTCCTTGCTTTGGGAAGTGGACTTCCGAGAAGTCTTCCTATCCATTGTCGGCCAATAAAAAATAGGCTCTTGTGACACTTACCGTATGGCAATTAATTCATTTATTTAAAATGGAAGTCAGGGAAAATGTAACAGCCCGCCTGCCCCTGAAAAGTTGTTTTTTTTTTTTTAATTCTTATTCCAATTATCTGCAGTCGTTCTGCTTGGAAGACTATTTAAGTATATTGTTCTGTTACCATATCTCTAAAACATGAATATGTGATACTATCATGTCAGCACAGAGTGTCCCAGGAAAAGGGATGTCGTCATTTCCACAACCCAGATTTCTATTTGCTGGTGTTAGTTTTAGCTAATATTTCACACCTAGTTTTATTTCTCCTTTCTGTTTTCAGTTCTTCCATTCTGATACTTCAGTGATTCTTAAATTTAAGTAGATATTTCTCTGGGAAGCCAATTTGTCTTTGCATTAATGCCAGGAGATATTTTTAATTAATTTTTATTGAAGTATAGTTGATTTAAATGTTGTGTTTCTGCTGTACAACAAACTGAATCAGTTACACATATATGCTATACACATATACATATATCCACTCTTTTTTAGATTCTGTTCCACTATAGGTCATTACAGAGCATTAAGGAGAGTTCCTAGTTCTATACAGTAGGTTTCTTATTCAGAAAATACTAATATATTAAAATATTTATGTAAAAGATTGTTATAAGTCAGATACAACTTTGAGATGAGAATATTTTAGGCCAACCTTTATGATTATTTCTGAAGAGCACATTAGGCATGAACTTGGCAAATGTTTAAAGAATGTGGTCATTAAAATTTTTTACTCTACATCAGTGTGATTTTTCTTTAAAATTAAAAAGGGCATGCTAATATGTGGCTGTAAAAATTTACTGACCTATATGCACATGAGTGAAACTAGCCCTTTTAGAAGTTACTACCAAACCGTTCAGTTTTTTTTCTGGCACTGTTATTTGCTGGCTGCAAAAGGTTATGGAAAAAGATCTCAATATATGGTGGACCAACTTTTCCTATATCTTAACAATTTTATTTTGAAATTTTGTTTTTAATTATTTTTCTTTGACAATAAAGCATAATCTAAGATGGGCTTGTTTGAAAACTTGGGAAGAATTTTTTTCCTTTTTTTTAAGTTTGAGTTATTTTGGGCAAAACCTAGAGACATTTTCCTACGCCTTAGCAAAAGGCCTATGGCCCTCCCGCAAAAATAAGCCTCAAGAAACATTATCATTGATCTTCTAATTTTTTTTAATATTTTCTTAATCTCAAGGCTTCACTTCCCTACTTTGTGTAATTGAAACTTCAGGCCTACACACCTGGCACTGTCATTTTGTTTTATAGGCCAGTTGGATGGACATTTGTGTGTAACTCAGCAGCTGCATGAGCTAGGATAAAGATCCTTTATCTCTCTACCACCTGAAATTGAGAGGGACTGGATTAGAAGATCTCAGGTTTTTTTAATCTTTAAAATTCTTCTGTGCTTTTTATTCTCTTGCCATTCAGATATATCAAAATGATAAGATCATCTTTCAAATTTACTTAGAAAAATTATCAAATGCCAAAAATATATACATGTTTTAATGTTTCCAGTAATTAATGATTATGATATTCTTTACTGGTTTTTAGCAGTCAGTTTTGTTTTTGTGTGTATTTTCCTTCTGAAACATCATCTCTGTGTCTTTAAAATGTTCAATTATTCATTACGTCACACAGAATTCATGAACATCTCCAAAGGAAAACCGCAAAATAAGTCTAATTTTCTTTCAACTTCTTTTGCTAATATAGAAATGTATTCCCATTTGAAAACAAATGCTACATTTGGGGAAAATGGTGACCATCTCCATGGTTTGAATCATGTCCTATATGTTAACAAGTTGTGCCATTGAGTTTATTTTACAGACTCTCCAGGATAGCTTGCTTTCTCATCCTCTGCCTTAATTCCTCCAGACTTGTGTCAGGCATTAGAAATTTCACCCTTGCCAAGATACTTTTCAAGTTCCTTAATCTTGAAGACTATACCCCTCTTTTATTAGTCTCATTATATTAAAATCTGATTTTTATCATATCACTAATATTGCCTCTTACACTGGAAATACTTTGAGGTGTCAAGTTATATAAAACAAGTTTTTTTAAACACTATCTGTGATTATGTGCATTTGGAATTCATTTTTTTAAGTAAAAACCTATTTTACAAAATCAAAAGGAAGCATTTTAGTTGATCAAAAAATTTTTTAAGTTAAAAAATCACAAAAAGTTAACTTTTCTCCTACAATTTCCAATATTAAAAAGTTGGGTAAAATTTGTTAAAAATGTTTACTTTGTGATCCCAATAAGTGATACACTATTTCAGCAAAGAGTTTTCAGATAGAAGAAATGTTATTTAGTCTGTTCTATTGAAGAGGAAAGTAGCCTTTCCTATGGAGAAGGCAATGGCAATGCACTCCGGTATTCTTGCCTGGAGAACCCCAGGGACAGAGGAGCCTGGTGGGCTGCCGTCTGTGGAGTCGCACAGAGTCAGACACAACTGATGCAACTTAGCAGCAGTAGCAGCACCCTTTCCTAAACTAATGAAAAACAAATCTTGGCAGAAACAAACAATTCTTCAAATAAGAATAGTGATGGTTTCTATTTCTGTTACCTTTTACCTAAACCTTAAAAACAAGGAATGAATTTCATCATATAGACATAAAATGCAAGATTATAGTTTTAATTACAAAGAAAGAATTGTCTTTCTTTGCTGTGGTTCCAAACAAGCAGTTTCTTTTTCCATTGTTAGCACTGTTCTGAATGTTTTAGTAAATGAGTCAGTACTGCTATTTAATCCAGTTCTGAACATTAGGTTGCAGTTACTTCACAAGGAGAGAGGAATGCATTGAAGTCACATACTACTGTCCACCTTCACTGCAGTCAGGGATGATTTGACAGAACTTCAAGCCATCTATTACTAGCTAAATGAATGTGAGTCATTCTTTGCACAACTCACCATCCTCTATTCTGACTATATCTGAAAAATACCAAAAGATACAAATGTTATGTCTTAACAGCAGTTTGTTGGCTAAACTGAATGTATGTTTCTAAGGATCCCTTTATCATAAATTTGGCTGTGCAACTCTTACTTTCAAATCTCTTTGATTCCTGTCTTCACTTATGTTCTTTTAAATGAGGATCCTTGGTTATAGTCCAGGACGCGACTGAAGCGACTTAACATGCAAGCACACACTGTATGGTAATCTAAGAAAATGGTAACCAAGGCTGATTCAGATACGTTAAAACAGTTAGGAGCACACAGAATGTGGGGCCAGTCAGCTAGGTGTCTTCTCTGGGCTGTGCTGTTTACCAGCTGTGTTACCTTGGACAAATTATTTAAGCCCTGGGCTTCAGTTTCCTTTTCAGTGAAATGGGTACAATGCTTGTTTCGAGCATTGATGAGATAATAATGTAAAGAGCTCAAGTGGTAGTGTCATATAGCTAATACAGTCAGTATTTACTGCTCTTTGGGGATTTGCTTTATTATCTTGGGAAAACATGGCCCTGATTTCTATTTGTGTTTAAGATTTCAAGTACTTGAAGTTTCAAGTACTCAGTTTCAAGTACTACTGGTTTTATTATAGTTAAGAGTTGTTTTGTTAAATTGAGGAAAGAGTAGAGGTCTGTAATAAGGGTGGTTCTTTCATTACTAGGGATAGCCAGATAGTTTCGTGGTTTTACCTACTGTCAGAAGAGAAAAGAGAACTGAATTGCCACAGAATACTGCTCATAGACTTTGAAGACTGCCTTAGTGGTGGTGGTGGTGGTGGTTTAGTCGCTCAGTCGTGTCCGACTCTGGCGACCCCATGGACTGTAGCCCACCAGGCTCCTCCGTCCATGGAATTCTCCAGGCACGAATGCTGGAGTGGGTTGCCATTTCCTTCTCCCTCTGCCTTAGTAGTTAGTGACATATTTTCTGTCACAAAGCAGAGATTTCTTTTTTGTAAAATAATACCAGTTATAGTAATTGAAATGTTCATTTGAATTGTGTTGGTTCTTTTTGATTTGTGAATTTGTTTGGTTTTATACTGTAGCACACTTTAAGGATAGTCTTGTTGATATATACCATGAGTCAGCAAACTACACCTTCAGGCTGGCCCACTCCAAACTTGATTTCTGTAAGGTTTTTTGGTTTGTTTTTTTCTCAGAATACATCCATGCCTATTCATTTACATAATGCCTGTGTACTTACTTCCTACAATGGCATAGCTGAATAGTTGCAATAGAGACCATATGACCCACAAAGCCTAAAATATTTATTATCTGGCCCTTTACAGGAAAAATTTGCTGACCCTTATACATACTAAAAAAGTTAAATTAGCACAGAGGATTCATAGTAATTTTTCTAAGTAATTTATCCATGTTACCCAAATATGAAAATCACTGCACTATCTTAGGTTCAGATGTCCCATCCAAAAGAATTGAGAGTATGTTATAAGGTGCTGTAGACTCTCATGTATAGGTGGTAATAAGTATTCAGTGATGGTGTATCCATTGAACATTCACTGCCTCTAAATGCTTTTTAATCCATATTATAACTTCAGTCTGTTGCATTACCAATTTTTTTTCCTTTTTTCCTTTATACTCCAAACTATATTTTTGTTCCTTTTTTTTCTGTTACATTGTAACACCAGGAAAAAGTCTGTTGTCTTCATTTTCAGTTCAGTTCTTTCACTCATTCATGTCCAACTCTTTGCAACCCCATGAATCGCAGCACGCCAGGCCTCCCTGTCTGTCACCAACTCCTGGAGTTTACCCAAACTCATGGCCATCAAGTCAGCGATGCCATCCAACCATCTCATCCTCTGTCGTCCCCTTCTCTTCCTGCGCCCAATCCCTCCAGCATCAGGGTCTTTTCCAGTGAGTCAACTCTTCGCATGAGGTGGCCAAAGTATTGAGTTTCAGCTTTAGCATCAGTCCTTCCAATGAACGCCCAGGACTGATCTCCTTTAGGATGGACTGGTTGGTTCTCCTTGCAGTCCAAGGGACTCTAAGGAGTCTTCTCCAACACCACAGTTCAAAAGCATCAGTTCTTCAGCACTCAGCTTTCTTCACAGTTCAACTCTCACATCCATATTTTGTCATTAAAAAATATGTAGACTTTTTTTCCTGTCTTTGGAAGTAAATATGTTTGAGAATCCTCTGTTGAAGTGATAAATTATAGTTAAGTTTAATCAGATAAAATAATGTACATTTTTTTTATTTCTAGCCTACAACTGGAGTTTTGTATAAAGAAGATAATTATGTCATCATGACAACTACACATAAAGAAAAATATAAATGCATTCTTCCCCTTGTGGCAAGTGGGGATGAGGTAAGTTTTTGTAAATACATTGATAATTCCTGTTACCAAACATTTATTTAAAACATTGCAACTGCATACTTTAAAATAAAATTGAGTGACAGGTTTCTCAGTAATGCTGTCTTACCATAAAAATAGTAATCACATCATTCCTGACTTCTTAGATCATGTGTATGTGACATTTTTTATAAAGAACTGCTAGTAAGTAAATCTGTAGGTTCCTTGTACTTTTTCATTACCTTAGTTCATGCCCATTTCTTCCTCCTAAAATGCGCTAACTGCCTCTTATCCATCCTTTAAGGCAATGACTTCTTTCAAGATGAAACAGAGGCAGCATGGTAAAATGGAAAGGACACCAGCCTAGGAGCCAGGAGGCTGAGGTATAGGCTATAGTTAGCTGTGGAACCTTGAACAAATTTGAAACTCAATTCCTCCACTCAATAAATTTTTTGAGCTAATTACAGAATATTTTCACAATCTCTAAAATGGAAGTATTAAACTCAGTGAGTGCTTTTTGTTAAGTTTTGTTCAGATTTAAGATCTGTGAAAGACAGCTGTCTATTTCATTTTGTTTTAAACCTTAAGACACAAATATACACTACACAATTATACACATATTTATGGCATTCAGGTCTGAAATGTAAAATTAGGAAACTGAGAAGTATCTTAAAACTTTCCAGTGTATTATGTAAGATTCAACTATTCAGAGGCTTTTATAGCTAGAAATTCTCAAGTAGGTGTATAAGAATTGTTCAGAAAACTGATACTCAGAAACCTTTTTCTAAGAGAAGGAAGAACTGAAGATTTTTCTATGGCTCTGTATTTTATACTTCAGTTCTTTTTTTTTAATTGGAGTATAGTTGGTTTACAGTGTTGTGTTAGTTTCAGGTATGTAGCAAAGTGAATCAGTTATACATTACATACATACATTCTTTTTTAGATTCTTTTCCCATGTAGTCCATCACAGAGTATTGAGTAGAGTTGCCTGTGCTATACAGTAGGTCCTGACTATTAACAGTTATCTATTTTGTATATAATAGTTTGTATATGTCAATTTTGATCCCCCAGTCTATCTCCCTCCCCCCACCTTTCCCCCGGTAGCCATAAGTTTGTTTTCTACATCTGTGACTCTCTTTTTGGTAAATAAGTTCCTTTGTACCATTTTTTTTAGATTCCACATATAAGCAATACCACATGATAGTTATCTTTCTCTGTGTGACTTCACTCAATATAGAAATCTCTAGGTCCATCCATGTTGCTGCATATATTTCAATTCTTTGGAAAGAAATGGCATACCATAGGATCTTATTAAATCTTTTGACTTTTTTCCCCTTTTATTTCCAAGCATTTGTGATTTGACCAATGGGTTAATAGTTAAACAGCGGAGTTGAAGAAAGCTCCTGAATAATGATATTAAACTCTTCATTCTTTCATAGGAAGAAGAAAAGGATTATAAAGGCCCAAATCCAAGAGAGCTGTTGGAGCCCCTATTTAAACAAAGCAGTTGCTCCTATAGAGTATGTATTTTATGTTCACTTGATAATTAGAAAATAAATCTCCAGCAGCCAATAAACTCTTGAAAATTTAAATTCCTGTATAGTTTTGTATATGTGGCAAACACCCAGTAATATCACTTATCAAATGTATCACTTACCAAACTGCTTTGAATGTTTTTCAGATCAAAAGAAAGTTTCCTTATATACAATTTTAATAAAAAGTGCTCATTGTTATCTTTTAGGTTGTGTAGAAAATGGTCCCTTGGCCGAGTGTTTATTATAGATCCCAGGATGTATAGACCTATTTGCGTCACAGAATTTTTACGTTTATCTAATTAGTGAAAGCAATGAATAGGCTTCAGAAATTTCATATTTTCTGAGGCATAGTAATAACTTTCATTTAATGAAAGTTTATTCTAAATCTTGGAAGAAATCTGCTCAGTTGCTTAAAATATCAAAAAGTAATTCAGTTGAGTTTTGTGGCTTTTTTTGTGTGTTTAAATACATCCATCTCTCTTAGATTGAGTCTTATTGGACTTATGAAGTATGTCATGGAAAACACATTCGGCAGTACCATGAAGAGAAAGAAAGTGGTCAGGTATTTTTTTTCTTCAAACTATGAAATATGGAACATTATAAAATGAAAAGTGTAGTAATGAGATTTTTTTTTAAGTTGTATTCTTTAAAAATATATTTGCAAAATACTTACTACATTTTTTTTTTTAATATAGAAAGTAAATATTCACGAGTACTACCTTGGAAATATGTTGGCTAAGAACCTTCTATCTGAAAAAGGTTTGTTTCTACAGTGATTTAGTAATAATGTTAGTATTTGGTTTAAAGTATATATTCAAAGTGGAATTTAAAAGATCTTGTGAGAAGGACTTCTCTGATGGTCCAATGGTTATTATATTCCAGTGCAGGGGGCACAGGTTCAATCCCTGGTCAGGAAACTTGAGATCCCACATGCCACATGATGCAGCCAATCGATTTAAAAAAAAAAAAAATCTTGTTGGAGACTTTATGAATTGTAAAACACTTTAAATAAATTTCTAAATAATGCCTTAGAAAACTTTTCAAAGAGATCTTTTCATTATTTTTTGCTTTAACAAACATTGTTACTTTCTTTCTACCTATTAAATTTTTAAATCTAGTAAGATATACATGTCAGTATTATATTTATATAGTGTTAGTTTTTGCTTGGTTTAAGCAAAGCCTTTATATATGGAAATAGACATGTAGATACATCCCTCAGATTATGAAATGTTTTAATCTTTATTATTGAAATTGGCCAACTCGTTTAAGACTAAACCTTTCACCGAGATAAAAACATTTTAGAAGAAAACTTGTGAGCAGTTTTTATGCCTCAAATAGAGTATTTCCTAGATAAAGATAAAATGATTAAATGACTGTTCTTTCAAAAGAAACCATTTCAAGAAAATTAGCTTAAAGTAGTAAGATAAAAATTATGTGTATGCTTTGAGTCTTCTTTAAAAAGAAGTTTAAGGTTACAAATTGAAAACTTAGTCTTTTTATGTCTTGTACATAAATCACCACTCATTATTTACACTTACTTTTGTATTAATCCACAGAACAAGAAAAAGAAGAGGAAAAATCGAAAGAGGCAAGTGATAATTGGTGATTTTTTTACTCTGAACATCTATTGTTAAACACAAATTTATGTAACTTAATTGACAGAATATAGCCAGGTGTTCTTTAACTGTCTATCAAATACCTCAAAGGATTTGGTCAAAGAAAATTTGCAATCTGTTAGGTTTTTCTGAAAAAGTTATCCTATATTGCTTTTATTTACTTTTAAGATCATACAAAAATAAATGAATTTATCAAAGATGTGTCTGGGAAAGTTTCTGTAATAGCATTATATGCCTTCTGTGTTTAGCGGTGGTTCTTCCCCTCTATTTAACATTGCAAACAATTATGATAGGAGCTTTTACATTTTTTTTCTGTTGTTTGAACCCTGTCTCTTGTGGGTAAAACAGATAAACTGTATGTGTAAATAACAAGCTACCAGACTGCAAGCTTCTTAAAAGCAGGGCTTGTCTTTTATCTTTTTACTCCACAGTGCAAAGTGTGCCAGATATCATATAGGCCTTTCATGAATGCTTATTGAATCTGAATGCATAATTGATGACTGAAAAGTAGGATTGTTTAAAAAAGAACAATTCCTTAGGGTGACTAATTACAATTGTAAGTGCCCCTGTGGTTTAAGGAATGATTTCTGAATCCTTAAAATTTCCATAAAGTTAAATAACTTACTGTTGGAGAATATTTCTACAAGTGGTTTCATATTATAAGGATACTTTTATTAGAAGTAAAGTAAAATGGCAGAAAGCCTTACAAATTACTTAAAAGGGGTGCCTGTAACTTAAAAAGGTGGGTTTGGGGGAATTGATTAGGTATGCATAGCCACACATAGCATTGCTATCTTAAAAGGTTTTAATTTTACAGACTACCTTTGAGATAAAATATTTATCTCAAAATATTTTTGGCTCTGGAGGATAGCAAGATGGAATTCAAAGTGAAATGATAAAGGAAGAGGAAGAAAAGGGTAAGGGAAGAAAACTCACATTTTTGAGCCCCAGTTTATAAGCTAGATGCTGTGCAAGACATATAACGAAGAGTAATGCTCAATTCTCCCTATAGCCTTTGAGTATGTATTATTATTCTGGTTTTACAAATGACAAGAACTGAAATTGGGTCAAAGTCATAAGGCTGGTGAATTCAGAGCTGGGATTTGAACCCAGGATTTTCTAATTCCAGACATTAGCATGAAAATAGCATACCAACCTCAAAATATTTTTCTCTAGAAATCTTTTGTTTATTGCCTGTTTTGGATATAGCACTGACAGGGTACCAAAGTGATAGAGGATAAGCGTGCCTCCAAAGAGCTTGCTTGGAGATTCTATTAACAACATCCTTTTAAAGCCCATCCATGTAATTTTTCTGGTGTTTGTTGATAAAAGTGTGGGAGCTAACTCCTTAATAATCCATGTCTTCTGAGATCATCTCCTTTATTCCCCCATTCTGTAAAAATGTTTTCATTTGTCTTTTGTTGGCCTTGAATAGATTTACTTAAGAGTTTATATGCTGAGAAGTGTCTGTTAATAATAGGAAATAAGAGTAACCAGATTGATCAATCAGTATATTTACATTTCTGTTTTAGAAGATAGTATTACTTATGTAGCCCCACATTTTCACAAATCAAACTTCAGACTTCTAAAATGTAAATTTTAACTCAGGCATCCACTGAGGGTTTAGTGAAGAAAGCTTTGACCAGCCCAGTATAGGAAGTTTCTGTATTTTATCCTGGTCTCTTTCTTTGTAACAATTGAAGATAATTCGTATTAATTATATCTTTGTAATCCTTTATATAAATGTACATCTTAATTTTAGCACCAAGCAAAAATTTCCTTTTATGCTGTATTAAATTAGCTCTGAAAATACGTATATGTTCAAGTAAGAATACGAACCAAAAGAATATTAGGAGAGCTTATAGAAAATACGGAAGTGTTACCATTTTATTAAATAAATGTTAGTTTATAAATGTAGTTTTCTTCCTTTCAGAATGAGTGCTTCTCCCATCCTCACCCCACCTCTATTTCTAATGAAAAGTCTGTCTTATACTCTTTTTTTAAGATTCCCACTAAAAATATCGAAGGTCAGATGACACCCTACTATCCAGTGGGAATGGGAAATGGTACACCTTGTAGTTTGAAACAGAACCGGCCCAGATCAAGTACTGTGATGTACATTTGTCATCCTGAATCTAAGCATGAAATTCTTTCAGTAGCTGAAGTTACAACTTGTGAATATGAAGTTGTCATTTTGACACCACTCTTGTGCAATCATCCTAAATATAGGTAGGATGTGGATTTAATATTTTAAACATGAAATGCACACATGATTTAAAATGTTGTATGCTTAGCTTTAACACTTTGTTCTCACTGAACAGATTCAGAGCATCTCCTGTGAATGACATATTTTGCCAGTCACTACCAGGATCGCCATTTAAACCCCTCACCCTGAGACAGTTGGAACAACAGGAAGAAATACTAAGGGTGCCTTTTAGGAGAAACAAAGAGGTATGAGAATTATCTAACAGTATTTTCTCAGTGCTTCCTTTTCCAAAAATCATAGCATATGTCAGTATTTTAATCATTTCTGTAGTATGGTAATAGTAATTTATTTTCCTGACTCAAAATTGTCAATTTGAATTCTTTTGATTTTAATTCTTTTCCTTATTCTAGTCCTTCCCAGAAACTATTTTAGCATTTTCTTACACTCATGATTCCATAATACTTTAAAGTTTGCCATCCTGTTCATTTCAGTTAAATTTTTCATCTAGTTAACTGAACTTCCCAGCTAAGCCTCTTGAAAATATAGACTACAACCCATCTCCTAATACTTTATTTATTCTTCAACTCATTGCTATTTCTTATCAAACCATCATTCTATCATTCTCCTTAAATGGTTCTTACTAAGATCAACAGCTGTCTTTGGTTCTAAATTTGCTGGACCTGTGCATAACTTGATCTTAGCTGAACATTTGAAGCTTGAACTTTTTCTCCTTTCTTTGCTTCAGTTCATTATCTCACTGGTTCTCTTCTCCTGTGTACTAGCTCTTTCTCTAATTCCTGCTTCTTAAAATGTTACAGTTCCCTTGGTTCGGTTCACAGGTCCTTTCTCTCCTTATTGTACATTGTCTCCTTAAGTAAGCTCATTCACGACCATTCTTTCAACTTCCATTTCCATGCCTGTCTATTATAAATATACATCTACAATCCTGACCTTTCTCCTGAAACCACAATCACAATTATTAACATGTATTGAATCTTTACTGAAGAAGGGAGTGGCTACCCACTCCAGTATTCTTGCCTGGGAAATCACATGAAAAGACAAGCCTGGCGGGCTACAGTACATGGGGCTGCAAAAGAGTCAGACTGGACTTACTGACTAAACAACAGTTGAGTCCTTAAAGCTATTATCTAATCCTTACAACAGCATATAAAATATATTGTTACCCACCTTAACAGGTTAGGGAACTGAGGTTCAGAGAGGGGGAGGGACAAGTGATGGGTTAGAGATTACAATCAAAGTAGTCTGAGTCTAGAATCTGTCCCTCTTAACCACTTGTCTCTATTGCTTCTCCCTTTTGATATGCCATCTTCCCTTTTCATCTGCTTATTGGACATATATACATTTTCAATTATCTCAGACTTATCTTTTTTATCCTCTTTCACACTGACACTTTTGTCTTCCCCATTTCTTTTAAAGCAATGTGCTCTACCCAGTTGTCCAAGTCAAAAACCCGAGTCATTCTGCTTATCTTTTAATGCTATCAGTGTTATCCTCTGACTGCTTTTCAAACCTGTCTTTAGTTCAGAACCTCATCATTTCTTAAGACCTAAAACTAATCTCCTCACATATCTTCCTTCTAATCCTTCCCACACAGCTGATAAAATGTTCTGTCTGAAATGAACATTTGATAATTTATTTAACTGTTTGGTATTTAACATGATCTATCAGTTCAGTTTAGTTCAGTCGCTCAGTCGTGTCCGACTCTTTGCAACCCCATGAATCGCAGCACGCCAGGCCTCCCTGTCCGTCACCAACTCCCGAAGTTTACTCAAACCCATGTCCATCAAGTCGGTGATGCCATCCAGCCATCTCATCCTCTGTCGCCCCCTTCTCCTCCTGCCCCCAGTCCCTCTATAAGTCCATCCTAAAGGAGATCAGTCCTGGGTGTTCATTGGAAGGACTGATGTTGAAGCTGAAACTCCAGTACTTTGGCCACCTGATGCAAAGAGCTGACTCATTTGAGAAGACCCTGATGCTGGGAAAGATTGAGGGCAGGAGGTGAAGGGGATGACAGAGGATGAGATGGTTGGATGGCATCACTGACTCGATGGACATGGGTTTGGGTAGACTCTGGCAGTTGGTGATGGACAGGGAAGCCTGGCGTGCTGCGGTTCATGGGGTCACAAAGAGTCGGACACGACTGAGCGACTGAACTGATAGCTCAAGATGAAATTGTTGTTCATACAATCATTTTATCAAAGAAGAACTGAAGATCATTCATGATCTGGCTTCAGCCTCATCTCTCGTTTCCATTCCTTTGATGCCAGCTATTTTAAGCAACTTAAGCATTTCCTAAAAGTACTACATTCTTTCTAGCCTCCTTGCCTATGGATATAGCACTTAAATGGCTAAAAATGTTTTTCCTATGGTTCTTCATTAAAAGGGAGGGAGGATTTTTAAAATTTTCATTACTTGGAGTTTCCAGCTTCTTGTATGATACCTGGTATGCTGTCGGTGTTTACAAGTGGGTTAATTAACATTTAACTACAAGGCCTTTTTCTCCCCTTCCTCTTGAATACTTACTGTGAAAATACTGCCAGACTCTTTGTGGTTGTTGTGAACCCTGCCATTATGGTAAGGAGGAAACATTATCTTAACTGTAATCTGCATTTGAAGTGCTGTATTGAAAGATTGGAAATGGAATTATTTTCTCATCTTCTTCTTGATAATGATTTCAGTACTGACAAGTACTTAAAAGTCAGCCCCATCAAAATTCTTCACAAACCCAACTTTAATTATTCTTCAAGGAAGAAGTGCCAGTTTATTTTTCTTTTATGTGTTAAATCCGCAGATTGAGAAAAAAATTTTTAAAGCTATAGATGATAGCTATAATGCTTTCAAAATACCTAGCATCTTGATAGTACATGTTGTATATGAAATCTTAGGTAATACTGTGAGTAATTACTTAGAACTGGTCATCTTTATTTCAGAATAATATTTTTTAGAAATTCAATTTATTACACATAACTTTTTTTTTAATTGATATTTGGTATATGGTTTGCCTTTCAAGTATGAACTAAGCTTTACCATAAAGAATTTTTTTTAAACAAAATATATATTTGGCTCTCCAATTGTTGTGTCCAATTCTTTGTGACCCCTTGGACTATAGCCTGCCCCGCTCCTCTGTCCATTGGATTTCGCAGGCAAGAATACTGGAATGGGTTGCCATTTCCTTCTCTGGGGGATCTTCCCAATCCAGGGATCAAACCCACCTCTTCTGCATTGGCAAGCAGATTCGTTACCACTGAGCCACAGGGGAAGCCCTATGTTATTATACCACATTAATTTGGAAATTACTGGATTTATTAAGAACCTATTTTCTGAACTTCCAAACCCTGATTCAAAAACTACTATCTTCTTGCTTTTATTGGGGTAATTTTCCTTAAAGTAGATGTTCTGTCCAAAAGAAACAATAAATGGTCATGTTTCTTTTACCTCTTCCCCTTTTCTCAGCTACAGGTTTCACTGTGCAGTATTCTTTTCTTCACTAACCTTACTATAGGTCTCATGTATTCTGAGTAATTGCTTTACACTATTAGACCTTAGCTTCTTATGAGTAGTAACTATGTCTCCTTCATTTTTAATACTCAGTATTTAAGATAGTGCCAGGAGCATAGTATAGGCTCTGAATGTAGAAAGAGCCTACATTCTATAAATGTAGAAAGAGCCATGTAAAATTCAAGGTTTTTTAAAAAAAAACAAGAAGGCATCTTGGCAGTCTTTGTTCTTAACATTGAAGGAGAGAGAGGATGAGCTCATTGGTTTCCAACATAACCATCTAGTGACTCCTGTCACACAAGTTGAAAACAAGAGAAGAACCACAATTGGTCAGTGGCAACTACAGTGACTGCATACATTTTACTGTTTAATTTTTTTATTGTTATTTTATTCAGTTCATTGGTACATTCATTCCTTCAGTTGTGGTCTAGATTCATTTCCTCTCTGCTCACTGTCAGTACCCAGATAACATCCAGATTCTAAATCATTGACTTCTTTCATAACTATCTTCTTCTCTCCAACCCCACTTGTCACTCCCTTACGTTCGAGCCTCTTCATCTCTGGCCTGGGTTACTGAGCCCCTAACTTGACTCTCTACCTTCAGATTTGTTACTATCCCTTCTTCCCTGTGACTGCTAGGGTAATTACTTAAAAATCTGATCATACCATATCTTTGCCTAAATGTTCAGACTTAGCATTACATAGCTTTCCGCCGTATAGTGCCTGCTTCTGTCTTTGGTTTTAACTATCATACCATACCACACATCGTTGCTCTTACCTCTTTCTCAGGTTCATGTGCACATACCCACAACACATAACAGACCTTCACATCAGTCACAGATTATTAATGTTGCATGAATTAAGCAAGGGTTTTCTCTTTGTGAAGTCTTTATGTTTCAGTTCTTCATCAGAGTCTATTTGAATCACCCGTACCTCTGTGGATCTGCTCTTCCCTCTACCCTTCCTTTATTACACAGCAGTTTGCTCCAGGGCAGCAACCAGATCCTGCTACATTTGAATAATTACAACTAACATTCATATTCGTTCCCACTTAGCCCTTTATTAGCCTGCCTCTTATCCTTTCTTTATAGATAGTAACCACATTTTTTTAAACTAAATAGAAAATCTAACAGATAGTGAAGTACTTAATAAGAATAATGAGACAAAACATATGAAGTAGAAATTATCCCTGTGTTGTTAAGAGTGGTCACCATATCCCTAAGTGGTAGATGGAACTAACTCTTGAATAGAGCTTTCTCTATGCTATTAAGTGTCGCAAAATTCATTTTCTTAAAGCACATTAAAAATGAGCAGACAACTTTTATTTTCCAAATTTTCTAAACTTAAAAAATAATAATTTAAATCATACTGAAGCCTATAAATATGTTTGTTTAATTTTAGGAAGATTTGCAATCAACTAAGGAAGAGAGATTTCCAGCAATCCACAAACCCATTGCTGTTGGTTCTCAGCCAATGCTCACTGTTGGAACAACCCACATATCCAAATTGACAGATGACCAACTCATAAAAGAGTTCCTTAGTGGTTCCTACTGCTTTCACGGGGTGAGAAATAAACCTTCAGTTTAAGTATTTATCTTACAGCTTTCACTTTGTATGTTATTTATCAAGAGACTTTAGCAGCACTGAAAAAGACTTTTTGTCTTTAGAGAAATGGCAGGATTCTGGAAGCTTTCCAACAGACATTTCTCTACATCTCACTATAAGGCATTATAATTTCTCTTTACTCACAGGCTAAAACTTGACCTTTACTTGATAAAATATATATATATATATATATACACACACACACATATTCAAATCAGTAATTCATTTGTGATTCTGGCTAATTGCTAGAATGAGCACCAGTGATTGTATAGCCTGTATTTTGGTTATGAGCCTACATTAGCTCATTTAAAACTTGAGCTAACATCTGTAAAGGTGGAATTTTGCCTCTGACTCAGAGCTTCAGTGGAAAATATGCTTATAAGTAGAATTTTCATTTTACTTTATTTTGCCAAGAAAGTTATTCTCTGTATGTCCATCTTTTAAGTTTATTAGTAATTTTTAATTGTGATTTTAAACCATATTATTGCTGGTACAATTTTTTTAATTACATATATGTCCATTATTCTCATGTGGCAATATTGAGACTGACCCCAGTACCCCTTTCTCTGTACTGAAACTTGGTCTGTTTCCTTTCCTGTAGGGTGTTGGTTGGTGGAAATATGAATTCTGCTATGGCAAACACGTACATCAATACCATGAGGTAGAGCATTTATATCATTCTATCACTAAATGGTTTAAAGTTTCAAAAATCTTTTGTGGAAAAATAGAGGAGTGGGATTGGGGTTACTTTTAAGTATGAGATGCTTTTAATATGGAAATACTCAACAAAACATCTCTAAATTCTGGGAAATGGAAAACTTGTTGTTAAGACTATATCAGTCATCTTAAAGTAACTTTCTTTATTAACTACTCAGATTCTTGCATTACTGTCAGTCTGGAACAATAATACAGTATTGTGACTAACCTCTTCAGCTTTGGCTCAGCAATTAGTCATTTTATAACTCATATTTAAGAAAGTGAATGGTAAGATAGAATGTTGTCACTAGTATCAGTAAAATAGGATAAATACAGCAAGTTTCTCAGCTAAAAGAAGGTACCATATGATCCAAGTTTAAGTTTTAAGATTAAATGCTCTTTATTCTTTTATTTATAGTGTCATAAATCAGCATTCTCTCACACTTGAATCATAGCAGCTTAAATTCTGAAGTTCAAGCCCAAATAGTTTTATTTGTACTTCGTTTAGTAAGGTAAACTACTAGACCCTGAAGACAAACATTAATATTAATAAATATTGATTTGGTTGTTTTAAAAGTCTCTTTATTCCCTAAAATAAATAACTGGTAATTAGAAAATACCATATTTGCCCTTCTGAGATGTTTTGAGCTGATCTTAAATTCCATGATGGATCATATCAGGAAAGATCAACTCACTTTCCACATTTAAATCACTCTAAAAAATGTATGTGGCATCTGTAAACTAGGGCTTTTTTTTTCTTCCATTAAACCTGAGATGTCCCATTTCATTATGCTTTCCTCTTATTCTTACTGCTTTGTAGATGTTTTACTTATTTTTTAATAAGTAATATTTTTAATTTATTAATATAAAAAAGATAAACTACCATCTAAGTACAGTCCAGATAATACCCAGTTTTTTTTTTAATTAAAGGAATATATGCCAGAAATATAGAATAGAATGAAAAGTAAAATTCTCCTCCACTATTGTCCCATTTTTCAAAAGTAACAGCTGTTAACATTTTCTTAGTTAACAACCAAAAGTGGGGAAAAATGCATATCATAAATGTTGATACAACCTTTTTATTTATACAGACGGGATATACTGAATGCACTTGTTCTTTTCACCTAGTATCTTGGAGATCTTTCCATGTCAGCAACAACTGATTTCATTTTTTTCAGCAGGTACAGAGAATTATGCCCATACACACAGTGTATTAATTAGATCTCTATTGACGATCTTTGAGTTGTTTCCAGTTTCTACTGTGATAGCATCTTAGTGAACATTTTTAAATAGTTGCACTTGTAAACTTTTGCAAGTACGTTCATAGTACACACATCTAGAAATGTACTTGGTGTGTCAAAATATATACATACTGAACAGTTGCCTCCAAAGGTTGGATCATTTACATTTCCGTTAATAATGACTGTTTTCCTATACACTTGCCAACACTAGGTTTTATCAAACTTACTTTAGCTAAGGTGGTATAACCTAGAACTTTTCAAGGAACTCTGGTAGGAACTTTGAGGTATAGAAAAATAATGGTAGCTAACAAACATAGTACTCACTGTATACCAGGCACTATTCTAAGTACTTTACAGATATTAACTCATGTAATGCTCATAAAAGATAAGTATTGTTATTCTAAGATAAGGAAACTGAAGCAAAGATTTAGTAACTTGCCTAAAATCACATAGGTAGTAAATGGTGAAACCAGAATTCAAACCCAGACAATCTCTATATCCAACCTCTTATTAAACAGTTTACTATGCCAGTCTAATACCTGTCTATCTAGGACTTTATGGTATGGTTGCTAAAAGAACGTTTAATGGCTCTCTCTTCCACTGCTATACAGTGGCTATGCCTTTTTGCCTCTGTAAGGGTTTTTAATTCTACTCATCAGATGTATATTAGTACCCAACATGGTCCCTGGCATAAAATATAAAGAAAAAAAGGAAGACAGGAAGGAAAGAAAAATGAGAGAGAAGGAAGAAGTCCACGTAAAGGGCAGTATAGGGTGCATCATGTCAAATGGATAATATGGAAAATAGTATAATGAGTAAGAGATAGAGGCCAGAGATTTAAGAAGGAATCACAGTAGTATGTAGTTCTAGTATCTAGATACGAGAGATTAAACTCTTAGTTGAGGGGTGAGATGCTGGCATTAGACCAATAGAAGAGTGAAACCAAGAACATCTCTGGGAAAGTGACAAGACTGATAAATGTAGAGTGAAAGGCAATAGAGTCAAAGATAACTACATCTGGACCTAACCTGACTAGGAAGTGCCAGTTTCATAATTCAGAGAAACAAGAAATAAACAATAATGAGCTCAAATTTCTTCTCATCAAGTTTGACTAACATTATTACATCTAAACATAGATATCCAGTGTGCAGTTGACGATAAGTTCTGTAGCTTAGAGGCCATCAGCATAAATGTCACCTTGATGTCAAACATTCATTGTCACAAACATTTTTTCATATATTAGGACAAGGATAGTGGGAAAACCTCTGTGGTTGTGGGGACATGGAACCAAGAAGAACATATTGAATGGGCTAAGAAGAACACCGCCAGAGCCTATCACCTTCAAGACGATGGTACCCAGACAGTTAGGTAAATACTAACTTTATTTGTCTCTGGATCTTAGAATATTTAAAACTCAGAATATTGGAAAACATTAATTTAAAATAAAATCTTTCTGTTTTTTTTTTCTGGGACATTTTTTAGGTTAGTTTTTATTGAGAGGAAACAACACAGTGTAATAGTTCAGAGGCATTTCTGAAGTCAGATACCCTGGATTCAAACACTGGCAGTTCACCTACTGCCCTGGGCAGATTACATAGTCTTTGCAAGCCTCACTTTTCACATCTAGTAGTATTTGCTTCAGAGAATTGTTATGACATTTAAATGAGGTAATTGGTGTAAAGTGTAGTGCCTGGCAATTGCATGCAATAAACTTTGACTACTTCCTTTGACAGTGTTGGTGTTAGTAACACTGCTGCAATTCCAGGTATTAGGTCTAACCCTGTTATAAAGCATTTTACCCCTTCATTTTACCCCTAACCTCTTTAAGTTACTTAATTCTCTTTAAATATACTCCAGCATTCTCCTTTGTTATTTAACTGTTGTGCAGTAACGGTTGAAAATAGTTAAACAATGTTTTTTTGAAAAACTACTTCCAACATTTCTTTGGGCTATTAGGTATATCTTATTATAGCAGAAGAAAATTAGTCTCTTCTTACCCAAGAAGAACTAAGCTTTAGCTTTTCTTATAGTCCATTACCCAGTGAATTTTAAATCATTCATTCTTTTTCCTTCTCAGATGTTAACTTTGTCCTTCCTAGCACAGATGGTATTGAGAGACTTTGTTTTCAGAATGTACTGACTTCTTGGACTGACTAAAATTAGCAAAGTTAAGAGATAGCCATTTAAGTATTAATATACTAAATAGATCAATTTTTTAAATGTTTATATTTTTCAAGTGAAAGTAGCTCATGGTATCATGTGCAACAAGTATTGAAGCACAGAAGTATGAGGCTAACAAAATTAAAGCTTTTGTTTAGTTCCTGCTCTTTGGAATTTATAGCTTAGCATAGACTTTACCTTCATACTCCTGCATTACAGTATTTTAAGGAGTGCAGCTGACTGGAGGGTAGGAAGAAGGGAAAACTGACAAAGCAAACGATATTCAGAGCAGGGGAAAAGAAGAGCTGGGGAAGTGGTTAACTTTAAAAGAGAACTTTTTACAAAGCAGTTTAACCTTAACTATTTGTATACAAGTAAATAATATGCAAGTTATTAATAAGATCGTTCTTATTAATTAAACCACTAAGAAGTATCTCAATTTTATATTCTATAGAACCTGAAAGACTTTCTCTGTGACATAACCTTAAAATATGTATTTTTAAGGAATATAGTTGGATTTTTTTAATTTAATGCAAAATTGAGTCCTCTAACCATCTTCTCACCCTACCCATTAAAGTTACTCTGAATGAGTGAAGTTCTAGTTTAATAAAACTTGTTTGTTTTTCTCACTCAGGATGGTATCACATTTTTATGGAAATGGAGATATTTGTGATATTACTGACAAACCAAGACAGGTGACTGTAAAACTAAAGTAAGTTAGACCATCAAATCATGCTTTATGCCTTTCTCTTTAATTTGCTTCCTATGGGCAAAAGTTTGTGTAAGATATAATTATGGATAATTATATTTATTAATAATATGAATTTTTCACAAAAGTTTTATTATAAGATAGTAAAATCATCATTGTAATTGTTATTATTTTAATAGTTACAGAACCACTTATAAGATATTTTTATCCTTGAAAAGAAAAAAAAATAATTTTGTGTCGTTTGGGCAATACCTTAAAGTACTCTCTGTTTTAGGTGTAAAGAGTCAGATTCTCCTCATGCTGTCACTGTATATATGCTAGAGCCTCACTCTTGTCAGTATATCCTTGGGGTAAGTGGAAAACTAATACTCAGGAATTCAGTTTGGGGCCACATTTTAATGTTGACCATTAAGTCTAGAAAGGAGGTTCAGTAGTCTCCAGAATTTAATAAAGCCCTCATACCACCTCTGTAAAAATTGGCATCTTTTTTGTTGAGATATAATTTATAAAATTTTTTAAAATGCAAAGTTCTTAAGTGTTGAGTCTGAGTTTTGGAAAAATTTGGCCCATCATCTATTTCTGGGACTCTGATTAAAACATGCTAATTTCAATTGTCCCCAAATCTTCTTTTATCTTATTGTTACCTTTTTCTTATGTCAATTTGGGTCACATCATTTCTGTTGAATTATCTTCAAGTTCATTGATTCTTTCCTCTGCTGTGTCCTGTCCACCTCTGAATGAATTTATCTCTGCTATATTTTTCATTTCTAACATTCCTCTTCTGTTTTTTTTTTTTTTGTGGTTTTATTTTCTCTGTTAAAATCCCCTCTCTATTCACACATGTTGTCTGTGTTTTCCACTATTTCCTCTAATTTCCTCTGTTATATTTATTATCATTATCTTAAATCTGATAATTTTAACACCTGGCCCATCTTTGGCCATTTTTCTTTACCCTTTTCTTGAATGGTGCAACTGATTATTTTGCCATATTCTTCTACATTTTGTTATGTAAGACCTAGCTATGTATTTCTCTCTTATGCTTACCCTTTACTCCTTTTCTTTCTTATATCTTTTACTTAAAGATAAAAATAACTACTTACCTATCTAGCATTTTATATGGATGACTAAAAATTGTTTTCTAAAAAATCCACTTTGTAGAAATAACATTGGATGACTTATCCAAAAGAAGGACTCGTATACATTTATCAAATTTATGTATTCATTCAGCAGACTACTGAATAAAGTATTCAGCTTAGCAACTTTAAAATGGTTTTATTATTGTTGTTCTTTAGGTTGAATCTCCAGTGATCTGTAAAATCTTAGATACAGCAGATGAAAATGGACTTCTTTCTCTCCCCAACTAAAGGATAACAAAGTTCAGGAAGTCACGATGATTGTCTGACCATTGTCCTGTTACAGAGCTCTCAGTCACTGGACCTCATATAAAGGATTGTATAAAAGGACTCTCAACCACTTTGTGAATATATATGTGTATATAAGAGGTTATTGATAAACTTCTAAGGCAGACATTTGTCTCACCTTTTTCACTTTTGTTGTGTCTTAGGAGCTGATTGTGTGTCTTTCTTTGCTTGGATAATGTGATTCCAAAATAAATCTTGTCCAAGCAATTTAGAGTTCATCCTAATGAAATGTCATGTAATTGTTGTACCTATTGAAAGTGTTTAAATAATAGATTTATTATGTAAATTATATATAGCTAGCGGATAATGAAGAAAGAAATTGATAGGAGGTTGTTTAAATGAGAGACTGTTAAATATGTATGATTCTAGTGCCTGAAATCCTTTCAGCAAATTTTTATTTAGCAACTGCTCTCTACCAGGTATTAAACTAGAAGCTGGGCACACAGTGAAGCCTCATGTGTACATTTTCTTTTACTTCATTAACTTCAAGAGACTCTTATTGCAATAGGTTGCTTCTCTTTCAGAACTTTTATCTCTTTCTATCTATGTCATATCTCCTTGACATGAGTGTGTTTTCCCCCCAAGTATGTACCTGGTATAGACAGTAAATAATTTTTACCTTTTGACTTAGAATGATTTATCTTAACAAAGCAGACTATGCCGGCTGTCCTTTGTTCTTGCCTCCTGTATACTACAGATTTTAGTTCTGGACAGCTTTACGGCACAGTATCTATTTTAAACTGAATAAACTGTCCACAGCAGTGTTGTCATGTAGTCAATGGCAGGTTATTCATTTTCTTTATTTTCTCCATTACTCCTCTTTCACACATCATCCTGTTATATTTTGGGCATACATGTCTAAATAAGGACAGAAAAGCAGCTGTAAAATTTTTTACTTTTCTTCCTTTTCAGCAGTCTGGTCAAAGATATTTTAGTTTGAGAAAAGGTGAATACAGTTGACTATTGGAAGGCTTTCTGTACATTTTAGTAGTAGGAAGCAGCACACACAGTAATAGCATGTACTTTGAATCCACACTTAGGTCCAGATACTACGTGGTCCTGGACAGAGCAGTTAACCATTTCCAGCCTCGATTCCTCTTTCGTGGAGAGACTGCTTATTACTTCATAAGGTGGCTTTATCAGTGTATTAATTTTCTCTATTTTTAAAAAGCCTAGCCCCAGTACTCAACACCGGGTTCCCAGTAAGTGTTGGTTTATTTTCCTAATACTTCCCTTGTCTCCTACTGACATAAGATCAGAGACCAAAGCCATTAAAATGTATTTCTTTAATAAATTATAAAAGTATATTTATTATATCAATTAAGACAAACAGATTTACCTTCTCAGTTATAGGTATAAGAGGAGAGAGTTAGAATTGTGAAAGGTTAGTGTCAGAAAAACATTTGGAGGATATTTAAGCCAAACTCTATTTTGTAAGAGCAAGAGGAAAAAAAATTCTGAAAAACTGTATTGGAATTGTTTACTACAGAAGATTCTTAAAAATGGAAGTCATAATAAAAACTGTCAGTCTTCTGTTTTGACTAACAGCTTAAACTTCTTTGAGAGGTGCACTGGACCAGGTAGCTCCATAACTCCTCTATTAGGAATCTCGGGTGCCCATCAGTAGTCTGTGAAACCTTTGATCTCTAACTTGTTTGTTGCTACCTCGATTGTGCAGCCTTTCTTTCATGTAAGTGGGCTGAATTCCCGATAGGAAGGAAAAGGGGCTCACCTGCAATATGTCTAATGGACTTTGAGAAGTCTTCTTTCTCAAAGTGGAATCTCTATTAAAGTGAAAGTCACTTAGTCATGTCCGACTCTTTGCGACCCTATGGACTATATACAGTCCATGGAATTCTCCAGACCAGAATACTGGAGTGGGTAGCCGTTCCCTTCTCCAGGGGATCTTCCCAACTCAGGGATTGAACCCAGGTCTCCTACATTGCAGGCGGATTCTTCACCCGGTGAGCCACAGGGAAGCCCAATCTCTATTAAGGGTGAGTGAGTGAAGTCGCTCAGTCGTGTCCGACTCTTTGCGACCCCATGGACTATAGCCTACCAGGCTCCTCTATCCATGGGATTTTCCAGGCAAGAATACTGGAGTGGGTTGCCATTTCCTTCTCCAGGGGATCTTTCCAACCCAGGGATCGAATCCTGGTCTCCCACATTGCAGGCAGATGCTTTACCCTCTGAGCCATCAGGAAGATCCCAATAGGTGGGTGAGAAGTCAGATTCTTTATGCCAGAGCCTAATTATATGCATTTTGAATGTTTCTGAATGGTTCTCTTTATTTTCAATACTCCTCTGCTTGAGGATTACTGACCTAGGCACTTAACCACAATTTCACACATCCTAGCCTTCCTGATTAGGGTATCTAGAAAATACCTAGCACCTCATCTTCACAGGAAGGTTGAATAATAATCAGTTCAGTTGTGTCCAACTCTGCAACCCCATGGACTTCAGCACGCCAGGCTTCCTGGTCCATCACCAACTCCCGGAACCTACTGAAACTCAAGTCCATCCATCCAACCATCTCATCCTCTGTTGTCCCCTTCTCCCGCCTTCAGTCTTTCCCAGCATCAGGGTCTTTTCCAATAGTCAGTTCTTCACATCAGGTGGCCAAAGTATTGGAGTTTCAGCTTGAGCATCGGTCCTTCCAATGAATATTCAGGACTGATTTCCTTTAGAATTGACAGGTTGGATCTCCTTGCAGTCCAAGGGACAGGTTGTGACACAAGACTTTTTTTCCAACTTTTTTCAGCTTTACCTGCTTTTCTTCAAAATACCACTAGATGGGGCCTTGTTTATATACTCACCCCTATATCCTTAATTAAAAAAACTTTGGCAACAAAGGCAACAAATTATCTTGGCTAAACTGAATAGTAAACTTTGTATATAGTTCTTGGTGAACTATCCTTTTCAGTCAGTCTGATATACAAAAAAGGCCTGACATGATTTCTGACAAAACTTAAACTTGGTAGTACATAATCAGGCCAAATTACTAACCCACTTGCAGCAAATAGCTAACATAACCCTAACCCAAAGCAAATAAAGGCTGCCTTGACAATCTCAGAACTTAACAAAATGGAAAAAAACAAAAACAAAAAAGAACTTACAAAATGGAAAGGAGAAAGGCAAAATTACTAACAAATGGCATATAGGGCTTGTGGTGTTTTGCATCCACACCAATTTGTAAACTTTCAAGAATTTTAGAATTTTTTATATGTGAAACAAAAAGTTCATCAAAAGCAAGTAAATCAAGCAAAAGTTCTAGAAATGTTAATCATCTCAACTATGGAAGACATTAGTGAGACTATGAAATAATATTAAACCTCTCACGTCTAATCATATAGTACATTATATATTTCAAATGTGTTAAATTGCTTTCTAGCACCTTTCAATAGACTAAATTATGCTTTGCCTTAAATTTAAGACAAAATATAGCTTCTTGTATATTTGCCTGAATCACAAACCTAATTTTCATTTTGTAAACAAAGAATACTAAAAATCAAACTTCCTTGAAAGTCCAGCAAACTAGATTATACAACCCAGTGAGTCAAATCTGTTTTACTATCTAAATTTACTGAGTAGCACAGCCAAAAATAAATGAACTTGGATAGATTCTAAACGCTTCCCCATCCTCAATAAAATAGTAGTTTACAAATTAGTCTCCAGTGGTCTTTAATCACAATAAATGTCATTTAGGAATTCTATCCAAGGACTTGCCTGTGGTACAGTGGTTGAGAATTCCACCTGCCAGCGTGGGGGACCTGAGTTCAATACGTGGTTCAGGAAGATCGCATGTGCCGCAGGGCAGCTAAGTCCGTGCACTGAAACTGCTGAGTGCCCGTGCTCCACAAGGGAAGCCCCTGCGCTAAGAAGCCCACACACTACAATAGAGAAAGCGTACACGCGGCAACGAAGACCCACCCAGCACAGCCAAAGCTAGATGGTAAACAATTTTTAAAAGATTGTGATACACTTAAAAATTATATCAGAGCTCCACATATTATCCCATAGATTAGAAAATAATAATTGGTCAAGGAAATTGAAAGTCATTTTTTTTCCTGGATTAGTTTTTCATACTTACAGTTATTAATGTTCTTAAACCATCTTAATGAATCATTGGTTGGAAAAACTTTCATTAACCACCTCCAAGAAAGTGTTTCACTCCCCAAAGGAGCCAGCTGTGAACAATCTTGGTCGTTATTTGAATTTCAGATAACAGGGTATCCCAGACTCTGCTTTTTTTTTGCCCCTGGCCTCACTGTGTCATGCGGGTCCTAGTTCCCTGACCCAGGCGTTGAACCCAGGCCCTTGCGGTAGAAACGCAGACTCTGCTTTTATAATAATAAAAGTAACTGTCACTTCTTGAACATTTATTAAATGGTAGGCACTAGGCTAAACCTATAGATATGCTATGTTCACAACCCTGTGAGTTAGGATTACTATCTTTAACTCACAGGTTAGGAAAATGAGGCTACAAGAATTGAACTAAACTACAGTTGGCTGAGCCAGCATTTGAATCAGTTTAGATTCCAGAGTCCGTGTTTGTACATAATATGCATAGCGCCTTCTAGTCACGGAGCATCTGGCCAGTTAACCATTCTCGATTATCATCTTCCACCTGAGAGGAACTCAGCAAAATGTCCTGCAAAAAGCAAGAAATGACTGATTTTGTCCTGGTAATACGTGACACCCTTTTTTTTTTCCGCCACTAACCTTTCTTAAGCTAATGCAACCCACAAATCTGGCGAATGAAATTTCATTAACAAGATTAAAGTGTTAGTTTGGAAATTATGGCTTGGTTAAATGCCATCAAGTCTTACCTTCTTTGATAATCCTCTTGTGATAGTAAACAATGCAAGTGCAACTAGATCCTCTAGATCCAGATTGTATTTATGATTTAAATGATAAAAATTCCTTTATCTTGTATTTATCAGCGTAAAGAATATGTCTGTTTCCCCACAGACCTTGCATAAAACTGACATGCTACAATTATTTGCTGAATAAATGATTGACACTTCATCCTCTTTGTTGTTTTCTAGTCACTAAGTTGTGTCCAACTCTTTTTGTTACTTAAGTGTGTAAGCAGTGGGTGTGTGTGTGTGTTAGTTGCTCAGTCGTGTCTGACTTTGTGACCTTATGGACTGTACCTCACCAGGTTTCTCTGTTCATGGGATTTTCCAGGCAAGAATACTGGAGTGGGTTGCCATTCCCTTCTTTAAGGGATCTTCCTGACCCAGGGATTGAACCTGTGCCGAGTCTCCTGCATTGGCAGGCAAATTCTTCACCCCTGAGCCACAGGGAAGCCTTCATTCTCTCTTACCCACACCTTATAAAATCTAACTCAACTACTCCAATTCCCATGGGCCTCCTAACAGTCCTTATTTTTCAGTGTTTGGTGCTTGGAGGATAAAATATTTCCCTTAATTTTGCAATGGTTGAGAAAGAAAGGAGTAGAATTATCCAGTTTTTCTGCCTGTATTCCTTTTCACTCAAGTGTCCTCCACACTCACACATTATTTAATTTGTTGATGCCTTACACTGCTTTCCTATGGTTTCATTTGTGGCTTCTCCTACGTAACAGGGGTACAATGTGTCTCCTTACAGGTTTTCATTTCCCCCACTTGTGTGCAGTGGCTGAGTAAAGCCCCTGACCTCAAAGTTAAGAAAATTATTTTTTCTCTTTTCTTGGCCTTGCCACCCAGCTTGTGGGATCTTAGTTCCCTGACCAGGGATTGAACCAGCAGTGATAACGCCAAGTCCTAAGCTAACCACTGGACCACCAGGGAATTCCCAAAAAAGTTAAACTTTCAATCTCTACCCCATGAACTAAAAACATGCTAGTCCCGAGGCAGTTTGAACTCCTCAAAGAAAATGTCTAACATTATAGTTCTTTGTGAAGAATACAATTCCCAGTCATACCTTTCCTCAGAGTAATACTAATAAAATCAGTTCTTACATTTCTTTGACATACACTGTTGCTAAACCCAATCAAATGAGCAAGAAGCTTTTGTGAATTCTTGTTAATGTCAGGTATGAAATATATTGAATCTGAAGCATTTACACAGTTTACAAAACCTATCCTAGTTCCACGGCCCCAGGAGACCTGCATAAAGCCCTCTTTGTGAACTGCTCTACTTTTTAAGGCCTTTCTGGCATCTGAACAAGGTACATTTTGCAAAACATCAGACTTTGCATGAGAATCAAGGTTCCCATTTGAAAGATCTCCACTCATCAGCATGCTACAAGCAGCTGAAGGTTCTAGAAAGTGTCAAAAGGGCAAAGTGTCACAGAAATGGAACTCAGAGAAACAAACTGCACTTATCTTGGCACCAGATAAGTGTATTCAGTTTTTTTTTTTAAATCAGAATTAATTCTTTATTGGAGTAAAGGAAGGAAAATTCACTGTTTTGTCCATAAACAATAAAGTGATATTTTTACTTTGGTAAAACTAATCTCAAAGGCATTGGACCTAAATAGATTACCTATTAACTATCTCTTAGTAAAATCTCTCTGAATCTGCACCTTTATTCAAATTGTCATCTACTTTAAAGTCATTTGTATCCTCTCTCGTCCCTCCAAGAGCCAGTTCCTCCTTTTCTCCTTAACTCCTTTGTGGTTGCTGAAAAGTTTGCTTTCATCCTCAGAGTCCTCAGGCTGCATTATGAGCCAAGAAATTCAAGTAAGAGTGAATGCAGGTTGTCTGGCATCCCCAGGGCAGCCACGGTGGTCCCTTGAGAAGAGATGCCTTTAGAGTTGGTCTCCTAACCGAGTAAACAGAGAAACAATGTGCCTTGTAGTCCTTCTAAATCAAGTCCTATGTCCCCTTTCATTAGTGTCCTGCTGATAATCATCCTAGGAATACAGAGAGAGATACAAAAGTAACAAACATGGGGAAATTGTAAGCCAGTAAGAGACTTGGGTTGACATCACTTACAGGCTATATCCATTCAATCATGTATTATATGATCCATTTAGTCAACAGTCATCACTGGAAGCCCATGAGGGCCAAGAACTAATAGGTATTAGGGATACGGTGCTGATCAAAAGAGACAAAGTCTTTGCCTTATTAGAGTTTTTTCTGATGGGGAGACAGTCAGTAAACAATCAAGTGTAACTATTATGAACTGATGGGTGCCCTCCCCCACCCCCAAATTCTTGTTTGAAGCTCTTAACCCACATTGTGACTGTATCTGGAGATAAGACCTTTAAGGAGGAAGTTTGTTACATTAGGTCACAAGGGGGGGCCCTAATCTGATAGGATTAATGTCCTTATAAAAAGAGGAAGAGACACCAGAGACCCCCTCAACCTCTCCCTCCATGCACGCCCAGAGAACAGACCATGTGAGGACATGCTGAGAAGGCAACCTTCCACAAGCCAGGAAAAGAGATGTCACAAGAAACCAATCCTGATGGCATCTTGACCCTGGAATTCTAGCCTCCCAAATTTTGAGAAAACTAATTTCTGTTATTTAAGCCACTTATGTCTGTGGTTTGATTATGGAAGTCCGAGCAGACTAATACAGTAACATAATGTTGGGGAATAAGAATCATGGAGAAAATAAAATATAGCAGAGGGATATATAGTGACGGGGTGGTGAGCTGTGTTGAATGTGGAGAGGAGGAAAGGCCCTTGGGGAAGACCATTCCAGACTGAAGTATTCTTGGGGAAATTAATTGCCTGACATGGAAACAAAGTAGAGGCATGTGAGAAAGAGCCAGAAAGCCTGTGTGGCCCCAGCATATCACCTGAAGCCCTTGCCACGGCTGCATTATGGGGAGGAAAGAGGTGAGAAATAGTTGGATTCAGAGTATATTTTCACGATAATTCGGCATTGCTCTATCCATTAGACATGGCACGCAAGAAAAAGAAGAGTCAAGGGCTCCGACGAAGCTATGAACCGGTCATTTCTGTGCTGTTTACTGAGCTGATAAAACAGCAGAAGGCACAAGTTTGGTGGGGAGTGGGTTCTAAGCACGAATTCAGCTTTGTACACATTAAAATTTGAGACTTGAGACTTCCCTTATGGTCCAGTGGTTAAGAATCTTCCTGCCAGTGCAGGGGACATGTATTCGACCCCTGATTGGGGAATTAAGATCCCACATGCTGTGGGTCAACTAAGCCTATGCACCACGACAGCTTGAGCCCCCACACTGCAACAAGGAGCCAGCATGGTAAAAAAGAAAAAGAAAAAAAATCTAATTTAATAAAATAAAATTTGAGGCATCTATTACACATCCAAGTGGAGTTGTTGAATAGGCAGCTCGATAGACCAGCATGGAGCTCAGGGAGAGGGTAGAATTAGAGACATAAAATGATTGTTATTAGCATTTAAGTGGTATTGAAGCACTGAATATCACAATCACTGACACCACCTGCTTCTCAACCAACAAATCCATATTTAGGGGTTGGTGAGGAAATAGGGGCCTAGTTTCCTATCTTTCTGCATCTCCTGTCCCTTCTCCATCCCCTCAAAAATTACCGTATCTGGCTTCAAGCCCTCACTTCAATAAGACTTCACCCTTGGGCCAATGCTACTGACTGGTCCACGCTGAAGCACATTCCCCAGTCACCTGTCAAGGCGGAGTCCTCCCCGTGGTGGAGTTTGGCTGCTTTGCCCGTGGTTGTAAACTCATTCTAGGCCTGCCCTCTCTAGAGCCTGGATCCCTGGAGGAGGTGAGCATTTTACCTAACCACCCACCTGCCTTTCTTCTCATCATTCCACAGACCTGATGTCTTCACTGGTTTTTTTTTTTAATGGAGGGAAATTGCCTTACAATGTTGTGTTGGTTTCTGCCATACAACAATGCAAATAAGTCATAATTATACACATATCACCTCCCTCTTGAGACTCCCTCCCCTCCCCCCAACCTACCCCTCTAGGTCATCACAGAGCACCAGGCTGCGCTCCCTGTGTTATATAGCAACTTCTCACCAGCTATCACTTTTATACATGATAGTCTATATATGTCAATGCTACTTTCTCCACTCATCTCACTCTTTCTTTCCCCCACTGTGTCCACAAGTCCATTCTCTATATTGGAGTCTCCATTCCTTCCCTGCAAATAGGTTCATCAATTCCATTTTTCTAGATTCCATATGTACATGTTAATAGATGATATTTGTTTTTCTCTTTCTGACTTACTTCACTCTGTATAATAGGCTCTAGATTCATCCACCTCACTAGGACTGACTCAAACTCATTCTTTTTATGGCTGAGTAATATTCCATTGAATCTATGTACCAAATCTTCTTTTCATCTGTTGCTGGACATCTACGTTGCTTCCATGTCCTAGCTATTGTAAACAGTCTTCACTGACTCTTGGCCTTTCTTCTTCAACTCCAGTAGGAAGGCAGTGAGAACAAATCTCTCTTATGAGACCACAGACCTCTTTCGTTAATGGAGAAGAAAAACAACTGCTCTAAGTGAATAAGGGAGAAAAAACCTACCTCTGAGAATCAAAACGTCCCACTGTAGTCTCCATGTATTATTGCCGATAAACAGAATGAAAAAGATGACTTTGAAAAGGGAGACTCCACAACTTGGCTTGGCTGAGTTATGCAGAATTACTCAAGAATGAGCCACAGTCCAAAGTCAAATCTGGTGGGAATCTAAACCTGCTGCCACCCTGAAGTGCTACTGGTGGCCTAGGGGAGAGATCTTCAAACTGGGGTGCAAGTATCTGGAGCAGGACAAAGGGAACCAGTTAGTAGATACTCATTTTCAGGCCCCTACAACTGAGCTGTTTGAGAAGGCTATTTATGACCTCATTCTGCTGTTTATTTGAAAGACCACTGCCCTTTCATTACTGCCCATGCTCACTTTAGAAAAGAATTCCTATCTAGAATCTTATGAAGGCATTGATTTTGGATGTAAAGAGTGGCTGCCTAAGGAACTATTCAAAATCTTAGTGTCAAAGAAAGATCCTTAAAATTATTTAACAAGACCATAATTCTGTGTTTTCCCTTAGCTTATACTGAATGTTCTATATTACCAGTTCTAAGATAAGCATTTTATCACATTGTAACCTCTGAAATTGGTGAATCTCCTGGGTTGGGAAGATCCCTTGGAGAAGGAAATGGCTGTGTACTCCAGTATTCTTGCCTGGAGAATCCCATGGATAGAGGAGCCTGGCAGGCTATAGTCCATGGGGTCACAAAGAGTTGGACACGACAGAGGACTAACACAGTAATATACTCTCATGTAAGCCCAATGGCTATTGTTATTACCTGCTCTTGTGCATTTTCACAATCAGAACTTGTAGAATGCATATTGGTGGGACAGTGGAGCATTTTTTATCACTTAAGAAGCAGGGCTTCACCTGTCGTGAGAAGGTGGACAGTGGGTGGTGAATCAGATGAGGTTAACAATGTTACTAAAACAGGAGACAAATTCTTTTGTCTAGAATAATTCTTAGATCAAGAAGTGCTCATGCTCAGACTCTGGTCATGTCCAGCTCTTTGCGACCCCATGGTCTACAGCCCAACAGGTTCCTCTGTCCATGAGATTCTACTGGCAAGAATACAGGAGTGGGGTGCCATTTCCTCCTCCAGGGGATTTTCCCAGCTCAAGGATCGAACCCATGTCTCTTAAATCTCCTATATTGACAGGTGGATTCTTTACCATTAGCCCCACCTGGAGTTTCTAAGTTTAAACCTACCACCAAGACATACACTCCTTGTTGCCAACACAGTTTTGATGCCTTAAAAAGTTCTGTAAGGGCAGTCTATAAGGAAGTACTCAATTCCCAACTCTCTCTCTTATTTGCTAGGTTACCTGAAGGCAATTTTCCTTCATCTTACTTTCCTTGAACAGATATAGGTTTGGGAGTAATTTCAACAGTATTCATACAATGAATCTGCTCGTCAAAAATTTGATAATGTGATCACTTCAACAGGAAAAAATAGAAGATAAGATATACATTCTGATTATAACTTTGTACAAATGCAAGTTTATATAGTAATAAGGTTCAGAAGTGAATTTTGAGTAATACCTACAATCTTATTTTCTGAATTGTTAAAATAACACTCCCATAGCAACTCCCCTAACTGACCTCCACTTTAACAACCCAGCAAGTAACCAGTTCTCTCTCCTCTCTGTAAACTACTCTGCAGGGTCCCCATGCACACCAACCACATACTAGTAGTCTATTTTCTGTGTAGAAGCACTTTTGTTGCCATCTCTCTCCGGATCAAGCAAACAAAATCAGTATGAACATGAATTACAGAACCAATAGACCTGCACTAATGAACCTCTAGAAAACGTTTTATTCAACAATTTAAAAATACACATACAAGTATACTCAGATCATTTAAACAAACTGCCTGTATATGGGAACATAAAGCAAATTTCAAATAATTTTCAAGAGCTGGAATTGTATAGATCTCACTTGCCATGGTGTCATCAAGTTAAAAATCAGTAATTGAAATATAACATTTGGAAACCAAGAGAATCACCTCTAAATAATCTGTGAACCCAAAGAAATATAATAATGGGAATTCAGATCTATCTTGTAATTGAATAATGTTTCTTTATTCTCCAAAAGCTGTTATTAAATTGAAGATGCATCTTAAAATCAATTTAGTGTAGCTTAAAATCAATATAATAATGAACTAAATGATAATGAAAATAATACTGTAGTCAATTCTATTATTGTCCCAAATAGTTTCTAACTTCCCTGCATAAAAATAATATCCCTGACACTTTCTCTGTCTTAACTATTGTTTTTCTTCATAGAACATAGCACTGTATAAAAATTACATACTTATTGGTTAACCTGTTTATGCTTTATTGACTCTGCCAAAGCCTTTGACTGTGTGGATCACAATAAACTGTGGAAAATTCTGAAAGAGATGGGAATACCAGACCACCTGACCCACGTCTTGAGAAACCTGTATGAAGGTCAGGAAGCAACAGTTAGAACTGGACATGGAACAACAGACTGGTTCCAAATAGGAAAAGGAGTACATCAAGGCTGTATATTGTCACCCCACTTATTTAACATCTATGCAGAGTACATCATGAGAAATGCCGGGCTGGATGAAGCACAAGCTGAAATCAAGATTGCTGGGAGAAATATCAATAACCTAAGATATGCAGATGACACCACCCTTCTGGCAGAAAGTGAAGAAGAACTAAAGAGCCTCTTGATGAAAGTGAAAGAGGAGAGTGAAAAAGTTGGCTTAAAGCTCAACATTCAGAAAACTAAGATCATGGCATCTGGTCCCATCACTCCATGGCCAATAGATGGGGAAACAGTGGAAACAGTGGCTGACTTTATTTTGGGGGGCTCCAAAATCACTGCAGATGGTGACTGCAGCCATGAAATTAAAAAACGCTTACTCCTTGGAAGGAAAGTTATGACCAACCTAGACAGCATATTAAAAAGCAGAGATATCACTTAATCAGCAAAGGTCCGTCTCGTCAAGGCTATGGTTTTTCCAGTGGTCATGTATGGGTGTGAGAGGTGCACTGTAAAGAAAGCTGAGCACCAAAGAATTGATGCTTTTGAACTGTGGTGTTGGAGAAGACTCTTGAGAGTCCCTTGGACTGCAAGGAGATCCAACCAGTCCATCCTAAAGGAGAGCAGTCCTGAGTGTTCATTGGAAGAACTGATGCTGAAGCTGAAACTCCAATACTTGGCCACCTGATGCGAAGAGCTGACTCATTTGAAAACACCCTGATGCTGGGAAAGATTGAGGACAGGAGAAGGGAATGACAGAGGATGAGAGGGCAGGATGGCATCACCGCCTCAATGGACATGAGTTTGGGTAAACTCTGGGAGTTGGTGATGGACAGGGAGGCCTGGCGTGCTGCGATTCATGGGGTTGCAAAGGGTCGGACACAACTGAGCGACTGAAATGAACTGAATCTGTTTATCTCCCTTAGCATAATGTAACTGTCTGGAGAATAGAAACTTTACCAGTGTATCTCAAGTTCCTGGCACACAGTATTCATTAAATATCCACTGAATGAATGAATACTGTTAATACTTTACTATTTGGGTGTTCTCTTTATCAATATTAATTCTCTTCTTTATTATGGGTTTGTTTTTAGTTCTTCTCTGCTATTAATGTTGTAACGTCCTTCTTTTTGTTCACCAAAGCATGATCTACTTTTCCTATCTTTTAATTTTTACATCAGTTTATCTTATATTTATCTATTCCAAGTAACAAATTTTGCACATCTTTTTTTTCTTACGACTGTGCTGTGTGACTTGTGGGAATTCTAGTTCCCCGAACTAGGATTGAACCCAGGCCCTCGGCAATGCAAGTGCAGAGTCCCAACCACTGGGCTGCCAGGGAAAGTGAAAGTGAAGTCGCTCAGTCATGTCCGACTCTTTGCGACCCCATGGACTGTTGCCTACCAGGCTCCTCCCTCCATGGGATTTTCCAGGCAAGAATACTGGAGTGGGTTGCCATTTCCTTCTCCAGGAGATCTTCCCGACCCAGGGTTTGAACCGGGGTCTCCCACATTGTAGGCATATGCTTTATCATCTGAGCCACCGGACTGCCAGGGAACTGCCCTCATATCATTTATAATTCAAGGACTTTTGTCTTTTATAAACAACATAACGCATTTACATTTTTTTGCTGTCTTATTTCTGTAATCCTGCTTTACGTTCCTTAAGTTTTGTTTTCTTAGTATTTCCTTCCTTCCACTATTTTATAAAAGTTATTTCTCAGAGGAAGGGATAAGAAGTAGGGAATGGTGGAAGAAGTTACAAAATACCAACTACGACTTCCTGATCAAAAGCTAGTAAGGCCTGGGACTTCCCTGGTGGTCCAGTGGTTAAGAAGCTATCTTCCAATCTAGGAGATGTGGGCTCAATCCCTGGTCAGGGAACTAAGATCCCACATGCTGTGTAGCCACTAAGCCGGCACATCACAACCAGGGAGAAGCCCATGCACTGCAATGAAGAGCCCACACTCAGCACCTAAGACCCAACACGGCCAAAAATGAATAGATACAGAAGCAAGGCAGGCCGATATTAGCTCCCGTGTCTTCTTCCTTACGATACATTGCCACCAAATTCCCGTTCTTAACCCCATTTTCCTGCTGCTTTCTATACTATGTGTTGGCTTGGGAGCTGGACCCTACAGGCCTATAAGGCCTGTGCTTGCCCAGCTTCAAGGCCGAAGAGCCTGGAGTCAGCAGCAGAGACTCAGTGTGCGACAGGCTGGGACCTGGGAGCTTTGCTGCAATGTTTGCACCTGGACAAACGTCTCCTCGAACAACATAACACAGAGAAACTGTGAGGGACTAAATGCACCTGCGTGCATGCACAGTTCAGGCAAATTCTGGACAAAAATACCAAAGGACCAAAAAAACCCCAACTGCTGCTTCTGGAGAGCTGGGAGTAAAAACAGGGTTTCAGTCTCCATGGACAGAGGAGCCTGGTGGGCTACAATCTGTGGGGTCACAGAGTTGGACATGACTTGGCAAAAAAACAAAGCAAAACAACCAGGGTGTGTCGGGAGAAAAAGCAAGGTAATGTGCATGCCTCCTGCACTCAACTCCAACAAAGAGGTGAGCAAAACACCTAAGCCACCCCTACGGCCTGACCTCTGGACCACCCCTACCCTCATCCCATATAAGGAACCAGCTCTCCTCACCTCTGGGAGAGAGCAAGGGAACTATTACTTGTTTTCTCTCCCCACTACTGTGACAGGCCTCTTATCAATTTGTGTTGACTAGGGAAGGCCAAGAACCCTGGTCGGTATCAAATGGTTTACTGGATCATGGGGACTGAAGCAAGGTCCTGGAGTGACACCCCACCACGGGCGGCGGTGGGTCTATGCCAGAGTGCAGGGAGATGACCAGTGACAGGGGAATTGACATCAGGTGGGCTCGTTAGTTACCAGGGAATCTAGTGGAAGGGCACACCACTCACCGCCTCCTTGATACAAACAGTCGCCAGCTGGGGCCCGGGGCAAGCCTGTAGGAAGGTTAGCCATATACGTAGGTGCTCGTAAGGCAGGCACAGGATGTACAAACAGCAAGAAAGCAGTCCTCTTGAGTGGCCTGACCATTCAGTGGTAAACTTTACAATCCCATCCTTCTGTTACAGAATATGAAGTTGAGATTTTTGACTGAACTGGAAAAGGTCATCGCACATCACCAAGAATGAGAGTAGTTGATTGGACTTTGCATGTTTCCTGTGGAGCAGAGAAGGATGTTTTTGTTTAAATGAGAGCAGTTGTGTGGTGCTGTTGCTGCTGGTGTTCTTTGGACGTACAGCTAAAGGAGTGGCTGCAAACGTGGAGCACCAGAGAGAGGGGCCCTTGAGGATGGAGTGGACTGGAACTCATGAGCTTTCCTGAACCTCCTATCAGTTTCCCTTTTCAGCGTAACTACACTTCCCAGGTTCACGGAACCTCGGGTTTTAAAGGCAAGCTGGGTTCTGCCAACTAAAGGTCCGGTGCCAATTTTTTTCCGCAGCACTGCTTTGATGTTCAGCATTTGCTTTGGAGGTGTCAACAGGATTGGTTGTAAAGGTTAGTGGCAGCGTAGCAGCCAGTGTCCTTGAAGTCCAAGGTCCAAGGAAATCTGACTCCCTCCCTTCCTAGCAGAAGGAGCAGTTCTGCAGGCTATTGGTAGCATTTATTTGGAATTTTCCTGGAGACCCATCGTCAAAGAGCCTTGACCTTCTAACGATTGAGACATCTGACTTCCTATATTCAGTCCTTCTCTGCTTAAACTAATGTTTCCTGATTCTTAAAATCAAACCCTGATTGATAAACTGAAATATCCAGAATTCCGTATCTTTTACCAGATTCATGTCATTTCAAAGAAGTTTTTAAAATGTTTAGTCAGAACTTTTCCCACTCGCTGATAAACCTAGTTTAGTAAATAATTAACCTTTGGAGCTAATTATTCCCAGTTATTCTGAGTATAAAAGCAAGTACAAAATGTGGTCAAACAAGCTATTTCATCTTTTAAGGAAAAGAACTTTCTCAGAGTTTCAACACAGCTATTCTCTGATGGTTTTTAAGTGATTGGACAGGAACGTAAAAGTATTGCAGTCTGATATTCAGAAATGTCAGGATTTTCATAATTTTTATTTTCCAAATGTCAGTTTAAAAGAACATTAAAAGCATCAGTAATACAAATCTGGCCTAATGGTTAACATCAGAACAATTATAAAATGTTTGAATCACATACTTTGCATCACAGTAAAGCATCAAGAGAACTAATTAATATGCCCTGCTTAATTAGTCATATAAGTGAATTCTCATTACTTTTATAAAAGTTTTCATTTTAGCCCTTATGGAGAAGTTATATATGCCTATTTATATCTTTATCTCCAGGTAGATATAGATATGGCTAGACATATATAACTTATGAAGAGACAAGTTATATATTCCTACCTCTATATCTATATCTACATATACCTACATATAGACATAGATACAGAGATATAAAGAATCTAGTCCAGTATGTACTTCATGCAAGTTAAATCCATAATTTCTTGATGAGCATAAAGAGACTGAAACCTCATATGCACATGCTTAATTTTCTTTATGCTGCGATTTTTACCTGCCAAACATGGGTCAAATCGTCTCAAACTCAAAAGTCACAAAGGAAACCTGTAATTTTTAGTTTTACAAGTACAATAGAAATTTTTAAAAAATATCTTTTATTGAGTCACATTTGAAATGCCTGGACAAAAAGAGATTCATACCTTAAAAAGTATGAAATAGCTTCTTGATTAATGTTATTACTTAAAAAGCTGTTTGACTTATTGAAATAAATACCAGGTTCTGAATTTAGATAAATGTTTAATTCCTAATTTGCCACAATTCTTCAAATGATCTTGGGAGAGGATATTAGATTTCTTAATTCTTTGTTAAAAAGAGATTATATACCAATCTATTTCATGGTAATATTAACAAATGAAAACAGAGTTGTATTAAAAATATAAAAGCACAATTGAAATAGGTCATAGTGACTTCCAAAAATAGCATTCAATTACCAAAAAAAAAGAAAAAGTGGGAGTGGATATTTTTTCTTCTGTTATAAAATTTAATAGCAAAAATAAAGGATAGAAGGGAGAGAGGGGAGGGAAGGAGAGAGTCCTTAAAAGTGAATTTAAAAACAAAATAAAATCCATATCTCATACTTAAACCTCGGAAATAGAAATGACTGGTTGATACTGGAAGGTCAGAAATATTAGACAAGACTGAGGAGAGTTCTAGTTGAGTATTAGCTGTCTTCTCCATGCCTCTCATAATCTCTGATTTTAGGAACAGCATGGGAGAGGATGCTATAACCTGAACACCTTTCATCCAAAGGGACAAAGTGCCTTCCAATCTGTAATAACAGTTCTTGAATATAACAATTTATAAAGATAGGTTTTGTATCTTGATGCTCATCTCATCTAGAAGCTATAGTTCCAAAATTGTACTGAGTTCAAAAGTCAACTACATCATGAAAACATTTTCACATAAAAAAATAAGTTTACAGTTGTTATGCTAGGCATCACTGAGTATATAATAAAATTAGTTTTAAGTGTAGAAATACTTAATCTATTTCCCCTTACTGCCCATTTCCAGTTTAAGATTCATGGGAGAGAAGTAACACAATTAGTTTGAAAACAGATCATCTTAAGAATTTTTCTACCATGGTAATATATAACAAAGATCAAAAAAATTTTTCTAAGTAGTTATTTAGATACTCTTTGTCAGGTTGTGAACAAACCATTCTCACACATAAGGAAAGCATAAGTTGAAACACTCCCATTTCATCCCTACGCCTTCTTAGACAATAATTAAAGATTGTCTAACACATACAACAGTCTAGCCCACTTCCCACATAACATAACAGCACCCTGATGAGATGACCACAGTTAGCGCCTACTCTCCCAGGAAGAGCATCACTCTACTATAGATGCAGTCCTCTTCACTAAGTTTCTTGGGTAAGATCATTCTGAAATAGAATAATTCATTTTTAGCAAGAAAAAACAGATTTCTTTTCGAAAGAACTGTACAGCTACTCAGCTGACACAAAAGAATAATATCTATAATTAGAAATGGTAATAATCATAACACTCTATTCTTAGATGACTGTCTTATGAAAAGAAAGTAACTAATGCTTGTGCAGTTTTGGAAAATATAGCTATAAATAATATATTTCTGATTTAACAATGTATTATTTATTCCAATAAGCCTGCTACCAAAAAAAAAAAAAATATTGACCCCATTTGAACACTTCAAAGGATTAAAATTTATAATTCAGTTAATAAAAATAATATCTCAATAAAGATGATACTTTCATTGTCTTTAAAAAAATCCAGCTCACACTTCAAAGAATCATAACACTGACTCAAATGATCATAATCAGTTCCTTCCCTACTTTAATACAGTAGCAAAACCATTCCCTGGCATCTATTTAAAAATTTAGTACAAAAAAAAAAAAATTTAGTACAAAAGATTGGAGGTGTAGGTCAGGTGTAAAATAATAAACTTTTTCATCAACTCTTAAAATGTCAAGAAACTGCAAAGCAAACCAAGAGATGCTAATACTTCAGAGAAAAGATAGTTCTAAGTGTCAACTGTCTAGGTCTTTAAGTTTTGATGTACCTCTGGTCTCCCAAAATTTTAAAAAAATCAATTAGTATCAGAAACCAAAACAGTTTATATAAGATTCGCTAGTCTCCACGACTCTAAACAGAGGGGACTGGAATCTGCTTGGCTGATGTGCTGTCATATTCTTGCATTAAATCATTAGTGGTGTGATAATGCATGGCAATATATGAATTGGCAAACCCAAGGGAGTTTACCGGCTGTAAGTTATGTGGGACGCCCTCCTCCTGGGATGCACTGCTGTTGTAGATACTGTAGTACGGCTCAATCCGAGTGTTGATGGGGGTAGAGCTGCTCTGACCATAGTGTTGATGTCCAGCAGACATCTTGGGACTGACCACACTTTCCTTTGAGTGACTTGGGCCACAGGCCTGGTCCACAAATTTCTTCTGGGGCTTTGGAGACAACATGTAGGCAGAGTTCGTTTCATGATGGGAGGATTTGTTTCTGTTGACTTCGAGGTTCCCTTTTCCCATGGCACGAAGTCGGGTCTTGTGTTTGCAGCAGAAAAAACCCAGGCCGATGTACTGGAGGCACCAGAGCACTTTCCTCCTCAGCCCTGCACTGTTCCGAGAATATATAAAAGGGTTTAATCCTGACTTGAGAAATATAAGCGTAAACCCAAACAGTTCAAACTGGTAAAGGATGAAGCTCCCATTGGTGGACAGAACCACCTGCACCAAGGAAATCCCCAGCGGAAGACAGCAGAGCAGGACCGAGAGCACGATGATCACACAGGTGACCACCGCCTTGGAGTCCTTGGCTGTGGACAGATTGACAGCCGACACCAGCTGCAGCCGGCTGGCCGCAGGGGTTGGCAGCTGGTTGGGACTCTTGGTGTATCCGTGGGTCTGAACGTGCTGCAGTTTGTTGTAATTCTGGTTCCTGTACAAAGCCGGCATGGGACACTGGATGGGCTCGCCGCCTCCCTTCACGGGGGCCCCCATGAAAGGCTGTGGTCTGGAAGCGTCCACGGTGATCACAGCGGGGCACTTCTTGACTTGAGCATTCTTCCGCAGTGTCTGAGCGATCATGACATAGGACACAGAGACCACCGCCACACAGAAGGTGAAGTCGACCACGTAGAGAGACAGGATGGCTTTCCCTTCTCCGGCGATCAGACTGGACATGGGAAGGCAGAAGTGTGACTTGCTGGTTTTCAGGGTGGCCAAGGTGGCGAGGGTGAAACTGGTGGTCCAGAGGAGCAGAGTGAGCAGCAAGGTGCAGGGGAAGGAGGCCGTGCGGCTGGGCTGCTTCCCCAGGACCATGCGGAGCCGGTGCAGGGCAATCACCGCCACTGTCTTGAGGGACATGATGATGAAGCCCGAGCTGGTGAGGTGGAAGGTGAAGCAGAAAGTGTCCGGGATGCCACTGGCTGAGCTGAAGAACAACACGAAGGTGAACATGGGGGCCGTCACGCCACAAATGAAGAGGTCACAGAAGGACAGGTTCAGGATCATGAAATCAAAGTTGGTTCTGAATTTCCTGAAGGCCGGGTCGAAGAAGGACAAGAAGACAATGAAGTTGCCGTAAGAGCCCAGGCAGAAGATGACTGCGAGCAGAAAGGTACAGATCACCAAGGTGGCCGTGTGGACGGGTTCCTGGAGACCGTCCCGGATACCGGTACTGTTTCCTCCCTGGGCGTGAGGCACGTGGAGCAGGGTGGTGTTGGGCACATCCTGAAGGTGGCCTGTTGAGTTCATCTTCAGAGACGACTCTTCCTTCCGTGGGAAGGCAGTCAGGGCCTCAACTCACAGACGAGCGACGACTGACAAAAGGGGCCCAAGGCAGAAAAGCCTGCGCATGAAAATGCACCCCCAGAAACAGAAAGGAATGAATGGAGACAGCAGAGTGATCTCGTGATCTTTTACAAAAGCAAAAAGCAGGCTTTTTCAGCTCTGACCCAGTGCCCAGAAAACATTTCTCCTCCCAAAGCCCCACACAGAAAAGACACAGGCACCTTGAAATACATTCATCCAGCTAAGTTTAGATTTAAGGACACAGGGGTTAAGCATCAGCTGGAGAGCAGGTTAAAAAAAAAGAAAAGAGATACTGAGGCCTCGCCCCCTTGAGATTGTGATTAAAGGGTGAGTGTGCAGACATTACCTTCAGAACTCTGATACCAGACATTGGACACCAAGAATACAACCTCTCCACCAAAGAGAGCACAGTCTAGTTGGGGCAGGTCAATCTATGTAATTACAGCCAAATGTGGCAAATCAGCTGATGGCAGTGCAGTGTGGAGAGAAGAGAAGGGGGGATTGATCCAGGCCAGGGAGGAGGCTGAGAGGCTAAGGGGGTCTTCATGAGGAGGGGCTAGGTGGGTGACAGGTGAGGGGTATGGAGTGGGGGACAGACAGGCTGGGAGAAGGGAGCAGGTCTTCACAGCAGAAGGACTAAGGCAAGAAACAGCATGTGCCTGACATAAGCAAAAGTGAAAGTCACTCAGTCATGTCCGACTCTGTGCTTTACCCATGGACTATAGCCTTCCAGGCTCCTCTGTTCATGGAATTCTCCAGGCAAGAATACTGGAGTGGGTTGCCATTCCTTTCGCCAGGGGATCTTCCCAACCCAGGGATTGAACCCAGGTCTCCTGTACTGCAGGCAGATTCTTTACCGTCAGAGCCGCCAGAGAAGCCCGTAAGCAAGAGGGTACCGCTGAAGTATACTGTGGCCTTTTACATAACTTCCACATATCACTAACAAATCCGATTTCTTTCTCTAGGAAGAACCCTTTATTTTCCATTATTTATATATTCCCCCTGCTTGTGATTTCTTGGCCAACTCCATATTCTCCTCTGGAAAAAACCTTTGTGTAAGACTATATAAATGGAAGTAATGAACGATGTCAGAATTCTATTTGAGATTTACCAGTTTGCTCTGTAAACTCTATATAAATGTGAGTTATCATGATCCCAGCAGGAATCTCCTCATGATGAAGCAGGATGCATGCATTTACCCAGTTTTTTAATCTACGTGTGCGTACTCTCTGTCAGCTTTACACCAGGTACTCTGGGTGCATAGATGAGCACGACACAGCATCTACTTTTAAAGAATAACTTATTTTTCTTTTTGGTCTTTTAACTTTCTCTTCCCATCTTGCAATGAGATTTAAAATACCTTCACATAGTCTTTTGCTGTTCAAAATCACAAAGCCCCATTGGCCTGGTGTCCACCCTATTCCCAAAGATGCTTCCAGTGGTACATCCAGAGCTCTTGGCAACCGAAAAGAATGTGCTTTAATCCAGCATTTTAAGAATAACCAGTGGTACTGGGGAGGTCTGTGGGTGATGTTCAGAATATTTAACCACCAGCTCAAGCTGAGTCCCAGGGCCTCCAGTGAAGCCAGGGGTAAATCCTTTAGTTGCTGAATTATGGGGTATAGAGGAAGGGGCCTGATCAGTGAGGGATTATTGGGAGCTTCAAGCAGGAGTTAGGAACCACCCAATACAGAAGTCTCCCAGTATTCAGTAACAGATATACGTGTGCCAGTATCAGACACATTTCAGTTCTGAGGAGATCCATAAAACTAACTGGTGTCCTTCATGAAGGAAGAAGATAACCTCTTGTATATTCTCGGGTGGAGAGGGAGGTGGGAGGGGGGATCGGGATGGGGAATAAGTGTAAATCTATGGCTGATTCATATCAATGTATGACAAAACCCACTGAAATGTTGTGAAGTAATTAGCCTCCAACTAATAAAAAAATTTAAAAAAAAAAAAAAAAGTACAGATCATGAAAATATCATGTATTTCTCCACTGGGAAGTGGGACCAACTTTTCTGTACTTCCCTTGTAAGAGTTCAACGGGAGAGAAGAACTAGTCCTGATCTTTAGTTTCCTGATGATTAGAATTAAAAAATAATAATAATGGACAGCTTATTGTTTTCACTTAAAGACTGTGTGCCTGTGTTCTGAACACTTTATGATACCTGTGTAGTGAAAGAAAAAAAAAACATTTACTGTTAAGTTTTTGTTAATGGGAAGACTGGTGTTAACCAATGAAAAAGGAAGTAGAAGAGAAAATCCAATTTGTAGAAGCAGAAAGGTGATACTCCTGTTTACAGAAAATCCCCCTGACTCTGAAGAGGGAAGCATGAATTTGGTTTGGGAAAATTAGAAGGATGAAGTCTGGAATTCAGACGCTAAGAGAAATATCAAGTGAGTAATAATAAAGAACGGGGTGGGCTTCCCCGGTGGCTCAGTGGTAAAGACTCTGCCTGTCAATGCTGAAGACACGGGTTCAATCCCTGGTCCAAGAAGATCCCACATGCCTCGGAACAACTAAGCCTGTGTGCCCCAGCTATTAAGCCTGTGTTCCAGAGCCTGGGAGCCACAACTACTGAGGCCATGTGCTGCAACTACTGAAGCCTGTGTGCTCTAGAGCCCATGCTCCACAAGAGAAGCCATCATAATGAGAAGCCCATGCACCACAACTAAAGAGTAACCCCTGCTCTCTGCAACCAGAGACAAAACCCATGCAACAACAAAGAGCCAGCACAGCCAAAAATAAATAAATAAATGAAAATTAAAAAAAAAAAAAAGAAGTGGTTGATGGAAGTTATGAAGAGTCCAGACTGGGAAACATTTGGAAAGGGGAAAGTAGAATGATGAAGCATCAACATTAGCCAAAGATAAGAGGCAGAAGGGAAAAAATTTTTTGGAGACGTTGAGGGGCAACTTTTACTTTCTCTCCAATTATAATTTTTTCAATAGATTGATAAAAGAATTCTGAGTCAGGAATTCTGGGGCAGTATCATCATTAGTATGTTCCCTTTACTAAGTGCTCGTGATGTGCCAGGCACTGATCCCAGTGCTCCACGCTATTAACTTATCAAATCGTCCCAACCCTAAGACAGACAGTATAACTTATCTCTATTTTACAGACGAGGAAACTGAGGCAGAGAGAGCACCTATCTTAAGGGGCAGAACATGGATTTGAACCTAAGCAGTTACTCTCTAAAGGCTGCACACCAAGCTAAACAAAATAGCAAAACAATCAAGGCAGGGAGTCCCAGGTCAGAAGACAGTTACAGCAGCTATAATGTATTGGGTGGTTATTATATGCCTGACCTCTACTAGAAGCTTTACATAGGTTATCAAACTTTATTTCATTCTCATTATAATCCTATGAAGTAGGTATTGCAATTCTTTCCCAACTCAAAGTTCCATGTACATATATCTGTATATATGTTTGCATGTACCTTTTTGGCGAGGTTGAAAAATTATGGCTTGGTATAAGGTAATTATAAATCACTCTGATTTGGGATAATTAGGAAAAAAGGAAGGAATCAGAGACAGGGAAGAGAAAAAGAGAGAAAAAGAAGAAGACATATCAGAAGTAAAGGTTTTGGCAGAGAAACTTTTGAAGTAATAAGGAAGTGAAGGGAAAGTAAGCCGAGGTCTTAGCACTAACTTTTGAGACTTTAAGAAAAAGGAGGCTGAGATAATAATTTAGGACAAAGCTATGCTGGCAGAATTATAAAACTCAGTTATTTGGGGGTGGGGTGTAAATGAATGCATCTGCTACTTATTCCTAAATATTAAATAGAGGTTACCAACATTCTTTTCAATGCAAGCATAGGAGCTACTGTTTATCTCTGGGAGCATAAATAGGGCCTGGAAGAAGATGCAATAAAAATAATAAAATCAAAAAAATTTTAAGTTGGAACGCCAGTCTTAAGAAGAAGGCATATTAGACATAATAAGAAGGAATGAAATCATATCATATGCATCTTATTACAACTGAGGAGAGACCCTCAAGTAACTAGCAAGCGAGGAATAGTAAGGGAAAATGTACATCAGTGATTTCTCCTTATGATATGTGTGAAGAGCCTCTGATAATTTAGTGTGCTATCTTAATATTTTAGTACATATTCAAACATTTTACATGAGCTTCTACAAGTCAACTCATGATCTGGTTTCTTCCAACTCTTCCCCCCACTCCCACCACCCCCATAATGCCTTCAATTCCTCCAGGGCAGGCATTTTCAGAGTCTAACCCTCACAAGAGAACAAGGTTTTGTACTACGGTTATTACTCCCACTGGATTTGTATTGAGATATCTGGAAAACGTCAGGGAAGTCAGATGACTTGTCCAAGGTCACTAAGATTCAAGCCAGACTTATCTGCATTTCAGAGGCCATGCTCTTTTCTCCCCACTGAACTACTTTTGAAGCCCGGAGCGGCTGATGCGGTCGGGTGGGGTCGGTGGATGAGGGAGAGGGGAGGCTGGGGAGCACCCTCCTGAGGATGGGGCTGGACTAGGAGACTGCAGGGAGGGCATGGCGACCCCGATCGGGAACTCGAGGGGGTAGGGGCTGCGGGGCTGGAGAAGGTTATGGTGAGGAGGGCCTAGGCCGGTCTAGGGAAGCATGTAAAGGATTCTGGAAAGGGTCGGTGAGATGAGGAGGGTTCAGGCAGGGAATGGGCGCTGAGGGAGGGGTTCCACCGGCCCCGCGGGGCCCGGGAACGCACAAGGCAGGAGCGAGATAGTTTCTCCGCAGGCCTCGCCAGGAGCGCAGGTGCGCGGCAGCCGGGCCCGGACGCACGCGGCTGCCGGCTCCCTCATCCAGGCGGCCCTCCCAGTCCCCGCGGGGTCGTCCTCCTCCGGGGGCCCGCGGCCTCTCACCTGCCTGGTGGCCGCAGCGCCGCCCCTCCTCCTCCATCTCGCAGCCCGGACCCCAGCTTCGCCCGCCGCCCCGGCGAATGCCGAGCCGGAGGCATCATGGCCATCGCCGCCGCCTCCGCGCATCCCGGGAGCCGCGGCGAGCCGCGGCGCGGAGGCGCAGTCACGGAGACGCCGAGGGCGCCGCCCCCTCCGCTGGACACTCGGGCTCTGTGCCCCGCCTGCCCCCGCGCCCCGGCCGCCTCGCGGGCCTCGTGGTGTACCCGGGCCGGCAGCTCCCGCCGCCGCGACCTCCGTCCCCCGCGCCGCGCGGTCTCAGGCGCGCCGTTTTGCCGCTCGGGAAGTGGGGGCTCCCTGAGGCTGGCAAGAGCTGACATATGGAGGAAGAGGGGGGCGGACTGCGTGGAGAGGAGGGCAAAGGTGGGGGCGCCGATAGCACACAGCGTGATCCATGGGGACCTTGGCCTTAGAGAGTGGAGACCGTGGACAAGGCGGGTGGTGGCATCACGTCGGTCTTAGCGGGGTCCAGGGCCTTCCCTGGGCTTCTGGCCGGCCCGCCGCCGCCCACCTCTCCCCATTCCTGGTGCTTCCAAGTGCGCCTGCCTAGCTCCTCTCTACGCTGCAGGTAGTACTTTGCTCCCAGATTAAACTGGCGTCGCCTTCCATGGTGGTACCTGGAGACCCAGAATTTGTAAATCACGTCATTGTAACAGACTTCAAATCAAACCAACTTTAACGTCATTTTTTCTTTCCTTCTCTGGGCTCACTGAGAGGGAAGTTATCTATTAGGAAATAAACGCAAATTGCAAAGAAACTACCCATGCAAATGGGTAGGAAATGGGCAAAAGCCAAGAAATCATGGACATCACTCAATGCCATGTTGAATGTAAAACATCTTGAAAAGCCATGTATGCAAAACTAGCTAAGCTAGTTTTAGTAAGAAAGAACAGGAACCAAAAAAGTAACCAACCTCCCATCCTACAGTCCAGTGTGTCCAAAATAATGAACTCATTATGTGGGTTGTAGTCTCAAGAGCAATCAAGTAGCATTCCCAAGTATGTTTGCTACTTGGAGACAAGAGGGTTAAGCCCTTTTTCTGCTTCAGTATCCCAGCCTGCTAACTAGGATCTTGAAAATTCCATTCAAGTGAAGTACTTAGGATATTGCCATTGAAATTCTTTATTTTGGCTAATGGTTATCTTTTAAAACAGAACTGTTTGGTACCAACAAGTGCCAAAGAATTTGATTTATGCATATAACATATTTTCCCCAAGTCACCACCCCCAACTCTGCTTTCATCAAAAGAAAAATCAAGAGGGCTGGATAATTTATGTGGTAGATATTCTGTCCAGGAATTGACTGTGCTATCAGAATTTACAAATAACTTCAAGGAAAATTTCCAACTCCCACAAAATAGTCTACTCCCCTACCACTTGCAGCAATTCTAATCTATGTTGTAATGGTGACCTCAGAGGCTAGAAATAATCGACCAAAGAACACCGTTTAGTATTTAGAGTGGAATTGCCATTCGAAGTGGAAACTAACCAAATGTCACACTCCTCTCCATATAAATTAGCTATTGCATAATTTCCAGCTCGTTTCCAGGCATGTGGCCATATGACAGAAGGATATTACAATAGGTCTTGGCTAGAATGCCACGAATTACACCTATGGGAAAAATTATCTCATACTGGACACACACACAAAGTCACAAGTTGTAAAGGACCAGGCGATCTAGAAGAGAATATCTGGAATCACCAGTTCCAAAACTAGTATCAACAAGACTAAAGCTACTATAATTATGTCTACAGAATGTACCAGCAGTGTGTCAGATTGGAAAGAACACTGGCTTCACAGTCAGAAAGTGGAAAATCTACAAATAAACAAGCAGGGCTGACTAAAAATATGTTGATAGGAATAGACTATCAGTTTGCAGGGAAACTACCATTCTGGTACACATTATCATTGACAATGGAAACTGACATGTGCACTTTGAGGAAAGAACATCAGAGCCATAAAAATGTTTAAATTCATGACCCATAAATCTCACTCCTTGGAATTTATCCTAAGGAAATACTTGAATATAAGATAAAGTTTTAAGCATGAAGGTATGAAAATATTCACTGTGGTGTGATCCGCAGCAAAGAAAGCTGAAAATTTTGATGTTCAACTATGGTGAAATACTCCAGTAACATTAACAGGACAGGTGGCCTTTGGCCACAAAAACAACTATGAAGACTACAGAAAGTTAATTTTTTCAGTAAGACAAAATACCTCACTGGTCTTTTCTGGCCACATTACTAATCGTTCACAGGAAGAGAAGTAGGTAAGTTTTCCTCCCGAATTTTGAAATACAACTTGCAAAGTCTTTCTTTTATAAAGGATGCACCTGGGAAACTAAAGATGATTTATCGGCTCTTAGAACAGTTAAGAATACAGGCCTTCTCTTCCCCTTACTTCTCCCTGCCACTCACCCCCACCCCAAACCTGCCTTCCCACCCCAAACCTGCCTTAACTAAGTCTTCCAGGCCCAATCAGCAGTGAGTTCCAAACTTTGGTCTGCCTTCACACACCTTCCCCCAAGGCCTTAACACTGGCCTTCCCTTAAAATGGTTCCTGCTGTCTCCATTCTTTTGAATGCAGCATATTAGACAACAGTTGCCATTCATCCCTTTTCTCCCCCTCCTCCTTTTCATTCCTGAGGTCACTGACAGAATGTTTAGGAATTAAATAATTCACAATATAAGCAGTTAGGGTATCAAAATAATAAGCAACTGCTAAGCCTGGTATTAGATCACATGGGGCATTTTAAAAACTCTTTAAAAGTACCTTGATTTTAGGTCTCGAATGGGCCTTCAGGGTCTTCACCAGGGGTTCTTAATCATGACCACACAACTGAAGCATTGATGGAAGTTTTAAAAAAACACTGATACCCGAGTCCCAACCACAAAAACTCTGGACCACAGTAGGTGCCTAGTATGTTATATTTTTAAAAATTCCCCACTTTAGGAACCTCACCTAAATACAGCTTAGCTAGGACAAAACTGAAGTGGTCAATATAACATAACGCCTCACTGCTCAAACTATGATTTCGGGACCAGGTATCAATATCATGAGCTGGGAGTATGAACTGAAATTCACATTCCAGGCCCATCAATCTGAGAATCAATCACCCAGATAAGTGTTGTCAAACTTTCCATGCTGACAAAAAACACTCACGTGCCTAATGAACAGGGTAACCACTAGCCACAAGTGGCTAATGAACATGTGAAATGTGGCTATTGAGACTGAGTAATTTTTAATTTAATTTCAATGTAAACAGTCACATGTGGCTACGAGCTACTGTAACTGGGCAGGTGTGATCTAGATGATTCACTCTGGTGAGAGGGCATGAATTTATGGATCCAGATCTATGAATGCAAAAGGAATCCACAAGTCACTGGCTCCAGACCTGTCTTCTCCTTGTAATGAAGACCAAAAACCAGGTGTTAAAAACAATCCATTTATTGGCTTTTAAACTAGTTACACAATTGAAATAATCAGGTTGGCACTACTCTATACAGGGGTTACGCCTGTGTATGCTGACGCTTACTGTACCAGGACCTCTGCTGTGCTTAGGTCTGTATCAAGTCATTCAGCAAGTAGGTACTAAAAAATATACCGTAGTGTTCCTTTAAGGAAGACTGTACAGGGTGTGCTGCCAGATGACATTCACCACCGTGTGAAGTACTTCAACCTAGAAGATTCCTTGCGTTCTATAAACTGGTCACAGGCAAACACGTGGTGTTCGCATTTAGAGATACACACACAAAGTTACATAAAAATTCAGACATTCTAACGATAAATGAACTCAAACCCACACCTCAGCTTTTGGAGCATGAAAAGATAAAGAAAATAATTTAAAAACACACAAAAAATGGCATTCAATTGGTACAAAAGCCAAAAGTCACTATAATAAAGAGCTACATGTGAATCTTTACAAGTTAATTACACAATGGTGTTTTTTAAGAGGTTGCATCTGTACAAAGTCTTGCCAATGCTGTCTCTACAGTTTATACAGTCTTTTACATCTATGTAACATTTATTAAACAAGTCAATTAAATATTAAGACTTATTAGTCTCTCAACGATTCTGCAGGCAAAAAATAAGGGCAGGGGGAGGGAGAAAAAGATTACAGAATTTCCGCAAACACAGCAGTCTTCCATTAGTAAAGTATAACAGTTTTCAAAGAGGGTCAAACAATATTTGTAAAGAATACAGGTAAAAATCATTCAGTCAGGGTTTTTATTGTTGTTGCTGTTTATTTTCAAAATCACACATTGTATACATACGTAACAATCAATCAAAAATTTATTCACCGAACCCCTGGTTTTTCAGCAACTGCTCTTCTATTCAGCACCAAAAACTCCAGTCTGTGGGAGACACGTGGACACAGACTTCACTTCTGTGTCTTGGTCCATCAGGTACTTGGATGGGTTCGACACTTGCCCGGGTTCAAGACTTGCCCTCTTTTCTTTCCCTCTTCATGGCTCTCCAAGCCCAAGGTTCTCAATGCTTCAGATTTATGGCCCACAGCCCTACCACCATCTAAACTCAATAGCCATTTGGAAAGAATTCAAAATAATTTGAGATGAATGAAATGACAGGACCTGTGTTACAGATGGGCATTCTCCATTTCAAGTAAACGGTTTCATAATGAGTTCCTAGACTCTGTCTGGTCTTGGATGTCATGATCATACTGGGTAATTATTTCTAGTCTGAGACATTGTGGCTTTGTCAGATGCCTCAAAGAAAAAGTGATCAATATACTGGAAATACTTCCGGACAAGTTAGGAAAATGGCAGCTGAGAACCTGTGGAACTTGGACTAATTAGACCAGACACAGAAACCACCAAAATGATGAGAACTCAACAGAGGCAGAGTTTTTAAACCTGCAGAAAGCCACCACAGATGGTACCTGAGGATCTGGAATTTTTGATGAAAAGAGCTTGAAGTGAGGACTACTCATCTGTATCAAGGAGGAAAAAGGGGGGGAAAAACCTTCAGTTAGACAACAGGACATCCAACTCAAAGAACCAAATAAATGAAATCTTTTTTCATCCTATTTCAATAGAAAGGCTTCTGGGCCCTCCCTCTTTAATACAGAATGGATAACAAATACTTAAGAACTGAAATGAAATATTTTCACAACTGTAGAACCCAGAATCCCTAGGACAACCCAAAATGGCCAGGCCCCACTCAGAGGCAATTATGAGTAAGAGCTCTTTTCTTTTATTTAACCATAAGTCCGTAAAAGCTGTCACATCAATTCTCTGCTTAATACCTAAAGCAGAGGAAAAAAAGTATAAAATTCTCTGGGAACTTCCACTGGGTCACAGCAAAAGTCATGAAAACAGACTTCTGTATACTTTGCTGCCTCACCTTCCTATGCATAATAGCAGGGTGACACGAGGAGATCGGTGAGAACCAGCAGCTGGTCGTCAGTGAACTGCTGTTTGTGTTCTTGCCAGTTGTCATGGTGTGTCCTTCGGAAATTGGATAATGTCTTTTTTACAGTCATCTGTAGGATAAGCAACCCACATACATTTTACTTTAACTCCTCCAGGGTTATGTCCAGGATACCTTTAAGTAACAATCCTTCGGGACTTCGTATCTTACACTTCACCAAGCACTACACAACCAATAAACCAATCTTACCTCAAAAAGCTACCAAGCTTCCTTCTTTAGAATTGATACCAGCTTCACGTTAGGACAAATGACTAGAACTCACACCACATTGTTAAATCAGTTTCAATATATACTAAATATACACTTTGTCAAAGTGAAAAGAACAAAGTCATTGGTCTTCCAAATTGTTTAATGTAGTAACACAGGTGTTCAGTAAATAATACCATCACATTTTCCTGTTTAACATTAGCCTTTGGTTAGATACTTCCTAGGTATAAAATATGAGCAAAACAGAAGTATAAAATTTAAATATCCTGACAACACTGGCAATACACTTTGCTTCCACTGGACTGGGAAGGACAGAAGACATGGTAATTTTCTTGCTAACAAAAGATCTCTCAAATATAGAAAACAGTGGGGTCTCTGCAAGATTTTAATAACTACTGATGAGCAGACTTGGCTCTGGCAGAGGCAGTAGTAGTAACCTTATCGAAGACGACGGCCCAGAGTACATAGAAAATTATTAGTCTAAATGGTTTCTTAAAAAATTATCACTGTTAATATATGTGCAAAGAAACCAACAAGGGAGAATTTTACCTCGATTGGCTGGGGGTCATTCAGGTGTGCACTGAGATTCATAAGGAGCTGGGGCATCCAGGTGGGAACGTCGTAAGGACTAGAAAGAACACACGCACCCAGTCCCAGCACCCCAGCATGGCGTTTGACCAACTCTGCAAAGAAAACAACAGCATTTATATGAGCAGATATTTACAGGACTCTATTGTACTTGCTATAGTGAGATAAAATTAGTTTTCGACCATGCTAGTTGTTTCCAGTGTGTGAATTTCTGCCTTTAAATGACTCTGTATGCACACGTACCAAAAACATGCTGTTAAGCCTAAACTACAACATCCTGCATCCTATATTTTATAGGCTCTCTATTCTTTCTTTTTAGTGATACAAGTTAAAGCGCTTTCAAATTCTCAGTACAGACCTAAGAATACTTTGGTACTTAATTATTAAAAACAAAGTGGTCAACTTAAAAAAAAACTAGAATTTATTGTATGCTGGTATTTTATTTGGACAGATGAGCCTGGTGGACTACAGTCTATGGGGTCACTAAGAGTCAGACACAACTGACCGACTAACACTTTCACTGTTATTTTATTGGAAATTTCTACTAGGTAACTATACGACATAATTAAAACCCTGCTAGACAAAGAGAACAGACTTTTATTTTTGGGGAGAGGGGAGAAGATTAGAATTTGGAATTAGCAAAGAGAAACTATTGGACATAGGATAGATAAACAACAGGGTCCCCCTGTACAGTGCAGGGAACTATATTCAATATCCAATGACAAAACATAATGAAAAAGAATATGAAGAAAATATATATATATAACTGAGTGATGGAATTCCAGTTGAGCTATTTCAAATCCTAAAAGAGGATGCTGTGAAAGTACTGCACTCAATATGCCAGGAAATTTGGAAAACTCAGCAGTGGCCACAGGACTGGAAAAAGTCCATTTTCATTACAATCCTAAAGAAAGGCAATGCCAAAGAATGCTCAAACTACCACATAATTGCACTCATCTTACATGCTAGTAAAGTAATGCTCGAAATTCTCCAAGCCAGGCTTCAGCAATACATGAACCATGAACTTCCAGATGTTCAAGCTGGTTTTAGAAAAGGCAGAGGAACCAGAGATCAAATTGCCAATACCTGCTGGATCATCAAAAAAGCAAGAGAGTTCCAGGAAACCATCTATTTCTGCTTTACTGACTATGCCAAAGCCTTTGACTGCTTTGGCAGTCAATTTTTTTGCGTGGATCACAATAAACTGTGGAAAATTCTTAAAGAGATGGGAATACCAGACCACCTGACCCACCTCTTGAGAAACCTGTATGCAGGTCAGGAAGCAACAGTTAGAACTGGACATGGAACAACAGACTGGTTCCAAATAGGAAAAGGAGTACGTCAAGGCTGTATATTGTCACCCTGCTTATTTAACTTATATGCAGAGTACATCATGAGAAATGCCGGGCTGGATGAAGCATAAGCTGGAATCAAGATTGCCAGGAGAAATATCAATAACCTAAGATATGCAGATGACACCACCCTTATGGCAGAAAGGAAAGAACTAAAGAGCCTCTTGATGAAAGTGAAAGAGGAGAGTGAAAAAGTTAGATTAAAGCTCAACATTTCAGAAAGTGAAGATCATGGCATCCGGTCCCATCACTTCATGGCAAACAGATGGAGAAACAGTGGAAACAGTGGCTGACTTTATTTTTTTGGGCTCCAAAATCACTGCAGGTGGTGACTTCAGCCATGAAATTAAAAGACGCTTACTCCTTGGAAGGAAAGTTATGACCAACCTAGACAGCATTTTAAAAAGCAGAGACATTACTTTGCCAATAAAGGTCCGTCTCGTCAAGGCTATGGTTTTTCCAGTAGTCATGTAATGTGAGACCTGGACTATAAAGAAAGCTGAGGGCTGAAGAATTGATGCTTTTGAACTGTGGTGTTGGAGAAGACTCTTGAGAGTCCCTTGGACTGCAAGGAGATCCAACCAGTCCATCCGAAAGGAAATCAGTCCTGAGAGTTCATTGGAAGGACTGATGTTGAAGCTGAAACTCCAATACTTTGGCCACCTGATGCAAAGAGCTGACTCATCTGAAAAGACCCTGATGCTGGAAAAGACTGAAGGCAGGAGGAAAAGGGAACAACAGAGGATGAGATGGTTGGATGGCATCACTGACTCAATGGATATGAGTTTGACTGGACTCCAGGAGCTGGTGATGGACAGGGAGGCCTGGTGTGCTACAGTCCATGGGGTCGCAAAGAGTCGGACACGACTGAGTGACTGAACTGAACTGAGTTACTTTGCTGTATGGAAGAAATTAACACAACATCCTAAATTAACTGTACTTCAATAACACAGATAAGATGCTTTTTGGCTATGACATTTAAATTTCTCTTTAAACATGACACAGTCATCTGATCTCACTGTGCTGTTTACCTTGATGCTTAATTAGAGTACAAGCTCCTATAGAATGAGTCTTCTCACCCTCTCACCAAATGCCGAGTGAAGTAATGATATTCCCCTCTCCAAATGAAAGCAAGAATTGTTTTGTCTACTTAGTTTCTTCTCTCAGTGTGTGTGTGGTATGTGTGCTAAGTTGCTTCCATCATGCCCAACTCTTTGAGACCTTATGGACTATAGCCCCCCAGGCTCCTCTGTCCATGGGACTCTTCAGACAAGAATAATGGAATGGGTTGCCATGCCCTCCTCCAGGGATCTTCCTGACCCAGGAATTGAACCCGGGTCTCTTATGTCTCCTTCACTGGCAGATGGGTTCTTTACCACTAGCACCACACGTAAGTTGTAAATTCTAAAAACAAGTATTTTAGAGCCTCAAAAATAACTAATTCTGGATACCTCTCTTTATAAAGCGATTTCAGGTGAGTGGGTACAGACTTGATTTACTCTGATAGCTGTATGCAGCAGTGTACACGTTCCTTGGTACCTCTCTCAATTTTATCTTTATATCCCAGGTCTTGCCTTCTGTATATGCAAAGTTTCTCAAAAGCAACTATTCCTGGTACCTAGCATAGTCCTACACACATACACGCATTCAATAAATATTTGTTGAGCAAGCCTGGTTAATTCCCAAAGGGTGTCTTCTCCCAGTATTGTTACCTGCAGAAGGAATCGTATCTCCTACAAAACCAGGGTCACGCTTCCTTTTCTTCGGTAGTTTTGTTTTGCAAAGTTGCTCAAAATGAATCTGCATAGGACTGTCCATGGTAAGGAAGTTACACTGTAACAGACCACTTAAGGTGGTGGCAGCCATTTCTCTCACCTGTAGAGATAATCACTTCCATTAGACTTGAGATCCTAAGCCTGGGGAGGTGGAGAGGGTGGTATGGGAACTGGGGTGGGGGCTTTCCCTGATATTTGTATTCAAACGGTGTAAATGCACTTTTGCAGTTTCTTAATGGAGAATCCATCAGGCTCTTAAAGGGTCCTGGCCTCAAAACAGATGAGTCTATAGAAATACTAATAGTTTATTTCAAATTGAAATGGGAACTTAAGTTTTCGGAAGACAAAAAAAAGCTGTAAAAAGTTATACTCATCACAATAGTTTCTCCTAAACAGTCATAAGGAAAGGCAGTAATAATTTGAAAAAATGCTTTGCCACTTATTCCTTCAAAATATTTTTTCTTAAATTTTTCAGTGTGACAGTTTGGGGGTACTTAACATATTCTTTGCTATTTTCATTATATCATTCAAATAAAAAATTTTTTATTACTTCATACTTGGTTGCATACAGTAACAGCTAAGTTTAAGTCTACTACATGGAATAAAATACAAAAATAATCTATAAAAGTGTTCTAAAACAAGATCCAGAAACCAGTCCAGTTTGCTATAATATCTAAAGGTAGGAAACACTGTCCTTGGAGATTTCCACCTTTCCATTTCTATTCTTTAATGGAAAAAAAAAAAAACCCTCTAAAAAAATTTACAGAGAGCTGCAAATATTTTAACTGGAGTTTGTCAGAATCACGGCTAGGGTGTGAGTACTTGGTAACTAGACACATCTGCTCCAAAGGACACAAGAAAGCTGGAATGCAAAATGCATAGGTTTCCAGTCCCAGTTTCCTATAGATACAAACGTATTTTCAGTGCTCTCAAATAAAATATATATAATCACTGGGAGTGCTCCACTACATGGAAAACCCATAAAGTCCACAAAATAAACAAAAATTTCACAAAATTTTCAATTACATTTTTTTAACCTAAGGCCAATTTAAAAAGTTATATCTTATTCCATAATTATCACATCATGCTTTTCTTGCATTAGGCTGATGTGAACTAACATGGTCTTTTTGTACAAATATTAATGTTTCCTTAGCAAAAGCTGACTTCAATTTCTCTATCAAGGAAAATAAACAGGGATAACAATCTCATCTTAAATCTACTAGATAACAGCACCTATGTGTAGATTTTCATTCTCTTGAAACTGCTCTCATACACATTCCTATTAGCCCTTTAAAAATCAGTAAAATAAGTAGTGTTATCATTTGCAATTTCATAGATAAGAAGACTTTGCTTCATAAATGTTATCTGCCCAACTGCAAAGAGAAGCCAGAACAAGAATGTGTCCAGTGTTTGTTTACATCTGGGGTATCAAAAGTAATTACACAGGGTTATGTTAAAATTAGTTACTTTACATATTAGTGTGTAAATACTCCTTTAGAGGCGCCAAAATGCTTTCTTTAAATTTATTAAAATTTCAGTTTACTACAACTTAAATTTTACCTCTAGCTGTTCATCCTCCAAAAGACTTATAACCAGCCACCTGATGTCTTTAACTGCATCTTCATTGTTTAGGAAAATAAAGAGGTTATAAAATACCATGGTCTGGAGGTAGGTCAGTACTGTGTATCTAGCATGCCAAGAACTGCTTCTTGCTGTCTGTGAATGAGAAATTAGTAGAAATGACAAGAACATGAGATGACAGTGGCATTATACACAAATAATAGAAATTTCCAATGTAACTCTACTTTTACAAGTACAGCCAGAGCAAGCTTATCTTATATTTCTTTCTAAAGAAAATGGCATGCAAGCTGTTTCAGGTAAAGTTACGAATTCTGAATGTATGAATGAGAGTAAAAGGAAAGGAACACATGATTAAAAGTCAATTTTAGAAGAGTTATTTATAATTAATGACTTAACTCCTCCAAGGGTTGCATGTTATTGTATTTGACTTTTGATAGTAGTAGGTAGGGTAGTTAAAGCAAACAAATGGAAAACTACTATAGTCTACTGCATAAAAAATACCATTTGAGGCTGTTAAAAAATATCTTTCAGACAAAGTGTCCATTTTGTATATTATATAACACACATATAACTGGATAAAGCTGAGCACAGAGTACACCAAAAATGCAGCTATGGGACATCCATGTAGTCCCATAGTTAAGACTCTGAGTGGTCCAGTAGTTAAGACTCTGAGCTTCTACTGCCGGGGGTGTGGGTTTGATCCCTGGCTAGGGAACTAAGATCCCACAGATCCCACATGCCATTCAGTGTGGCCAAAAAAATAAAAATAATAAATAAATAAATAAATAAAAATTAAAATGCAGCCAGAAAATAGACACTCACTTAGGTCTTTTTACCACAGATCAGAAAATAGAAGTGAATAAAATAAAGGAGAAATGGTAAAAGAGAATGCTCACCCCCACCCCCATAAACACTCTGTATCCAAGGTGTTCCAAGAATTAGCTCTTTATGTATACAGAAAACATGGGGGTTGAGTGACCTGCTCAAAGTCACAGAAGTTGGTGGCAAAGCCATGTATAGATTCTAAATCTGTTTCTTTGGCCGGCATATGTCTTCTCTCATGCTAAAAGAAGATTCACAATGAATGCAAATATCAGGTATTGTCTGTATCACAGCCGACTTTGTGAAATTCTTAGAATGGTAAACCAAAATTCTAACCAAAGATATAAGTTTCTGATAGACACTCTTACTTGATTTAGCACCTGAAGTACCAAAGGCACTTGATGAGGGTACAGCAACCCCTGAGACATTAGTGATAAACATAACTTTGCATCTCTTTTCAGTTCATCATAGCTATTGTCATTTTCCACTGGGGCAATCTAGAGAACAACAACAACAAAACAAAATAAAGACATAAATTGAAAAACAGCCAGTAAGTACAAAGGCATCCTTACATGAAAGAAATCACATTTTTAACAACCTCTACAGAAAAAATAAACATGTATAAAACTAGAGAACAGTTTAATGAATTTCCATTAATCAACCAATTCTTCAACAATGACAAATTCATGGCTAATCCTTTTATTTTTTGCCCCCCTGTTGTTCCCCCTCCCTCAATTATTTGAAACAAATACCAAACATGTTTCATCCATAAATGTTTCATTTTTATCATTGAAAGATAAAGACTCTTATTTAAAAAACATGTCATGACATCATACATAAAAACTCATCACAGCAAAATATATTCAGTAGTGCTCAAATTTCTCCAAGTATTTCATATATGTTATCACAATTACTTTGGGGGAATCTGGTTCAACATAATAACCACACAACACTGCATTTGGAAAGTCTCTTAATATTTAAGAAGAATCTTTAAGTTTCCCCCACCCATTTTCAAAATTCCTTTCTTTTAAAACAAGGGGGATGGGGTAGGTCCTTTGTTTTTACAGTCTCCCCTATTATGACCTCCCTTTCCTGACTACATTTCTTTGTGGCATCCACTGGCTCTAGTTTGTCCTCTAAAGTAGCCATTAGATCTAGAGGTCTGATTTTACTCACGTCTGACTGGGCACAATGTAAGTATTAATAGTACTGTGTATTTCCTTCACTTACATCCCATTTTCTCTTTTTGCGATGAACTATTATAAAAACATAAGTTTCCAAAATAGTGACACTCATTCCTTCTTCGTTGTTGCCCAGAATGCTTTATGGGCTTCTCTGGTGACTAGCGGTAAAGAATTCACCTGCTGATGCAGGAGACATGTGTTCAATCCCTGGATCAGGAAGATCCCCTGGAGAAGGAAACGGCTACCCACTCCAAGATTCTTGCCTGGGAAATTCCACGGTCAGAGGAGCCTGGCGGGCTACAGTCCATGGGGTTGCAAAAGAGTTGGACACGACTTAGCAACTAAACAACAGTGGAATGTTTTATACAAAAACCTCTTCCTAAAAAAAAAATTAAAAAAAAAAAAAACCTCTTCCTTACTCAGAATGATTTCCCTAACCTCCAGATGTGAAAAATGAAACAATTTTTTAAAGTATCATTAAGAACCAATGAATTTCAACAAATTTGGCGGTTTTAATCCACTGTGGTTACTCTTCTTTCTAGTGCTCAAACTGGCTCCAAGTCTTTTAACACAATTATAGCATCCTTGGTTTCTGGTATGACAAGATGACCTAGGTTTATTCTGTACATTTCTCGGTTCAAACCATATTTTTCAAAGAGAAAGAGATCATGTATTAGCACACTTTTTCTTCTGAGTACCTGAATCTTGAAGAGAAAGATGCAAGGACACAGCACCCTGAAGAGACTATTAGACGCTGTTACCCAGGTCTTCAGAGCTGCTGTGGTTCCTACTCCATTCTTAAGCTGTTACTTCCATTCTATGAACTATGTAGATACTGCTGAGTAATTGAGCTAATTTACTACTTTTGTTGGCACAGTCACTTAGTTTCTAATGCTTACAACCAAAATACAAAATAAGAATACAATGGTATAAAAAAAGGATGATCCTAATCTTTCTTTTGCCTTGTTATCATACAAATTTATTATTTTTAGTGTATCACAAATAAGACTCAACTGCTATTAAACTGTGCTAACCTGTAGAAAGTGCTGCTCCTTTAGATGGAAAGATGTCCCCTCTCTCACCGTGACCATTGATATTTGAGCTCTTGATTATTCCAAGTTAATGTTCGGTTAAAGACTTTTAACAGAGATAACGTAAGTACGCATTTTACACGGTGCGCTCTAGGTCACAGGCATTATCTTATTTCCACCTTGTGAGGGATACTGCTATTATTCCACACTTACATAGAAGAAGATAACCTTAGATGCTCAGTAGGTTGTCTAAGATCACCAAAAAAAAGCACCTGTCACAGAAAGGATTTTAAACTAGATCTCTATTCAAAGCCTGTGCTCTGTTAGTTATTCTTGGTTAAAAACCCTCTTCTCTCATTCCGAAACAAAATGGAGAATCTTAAAGTAGAATACACAAATAACTGAAACTTGTATTTCCAAGGGTTATTTTGGGGAAGGGGGATATAAAACTGCTTGTCATGGGACAGGAAAAATAATAGTTCATTTAGAATCAAATAAATACCTCAAATATGTCCAAAACAAAACTACTGATCTCATCTCCACTATTTCTGTGCTCCTCCTACAATTCAGTCAACTGTATAGTCCTCTTTACCTTTACTCTGTACATTACACCTGTCTACACCATAATTCTGTTCATCCGTGCTGTGATAACCGCATAACCCAGACCCCTTTTACCACGAAGACCTAAAGGAGGTTCTCAACCTCAATATTTGTATACTGAGGTCAACCCCTGTTAGGCCCGTTACTGGCAAACTATGCAGTACAGCATTCTAATAATTTACAATTTTCATAAATTTCAAGTGGATTCAAACCATCCTATCAACCCCATTCTCATATACTATCTGCTTTCTGACTTCTTTTCTGAGCGAAGAAAGGAGGTGGAACTCCAGCTAGTCTAACATTCATTGCATATTACCCACTAATGAAACTATGAGCTCATGTTCCACACCCACTGTGAAAGGTGGCAGTGGAAAAAACTCTTAAGCACCACTGCCCTAAAGACAAACCAAATCTACACCAAGGACTCGCAAGTAACAAAGGCATATATATACATACACTAACAGCCACCGTCCACTTTTATATACAGAAGATCCCAAAGGTATTCTGGGTATCAGGCCCTACAGAGCACTTTAAAAAGAATCATAGTAGTGAATCCTTTGAAAATTACCAGGAGAGTTATCTTTTGCAATTTCCTGAAGACAAAATACACCCTGGCAGATCAGAAGTTCAGCATGCCATTTGCTTACAAATAGTAACAAGGGCCCTGCCTCTTAAACAGCAACAACTGGATTGACCAATAACTGTCATGCAGTGACAGTTGTACTCAGTTGTACTGAGCCTTCCCAATCTGAAATAAGACTACACTTAACCACAACCAACCACAGCATCACTATCAACTCTAATTCTGGAAACTACTACATTAATCTTAGTTTACCAGCTTCATTCACTGATTGGATGAATGATTAAAACCACCTCAGGTTGTATCTTGCAGCAAATAAAACTTCAATATGATCAATGGAGACAAGTTACTTTCTGCAAGTGTTTGTCAGAACCAATGATATACAGTGCCATTTAACATTATAAAATAAGTACAATATGCGTGCATGCTACGTCACTTCAGTCATGTCTGACTCTCTGCGACCCCCACGGACTGTAGCCCACCAAGCTCCTCTGTCCACGGAATTCTCCAGGCAAGAGTACTGAAGTGGGTTGCATTCCTTTCTCCAGGGAATCTTCCTGACCCAGGGATTGAACCCGGGTCTCCCACATTGCAGGCCGGTTCTTTACCATCTGAGTCAACAGGGAAGCCCAAATACAATACACTGAACATTTTGATTTTTGGATTTATTACATATTAAATCAAAAAGTCAGAAACAGTTATATTCAAAAAATGCCACTGTGACTTTTTTTTAAGCGACCAGTATTTTCCTAAACTATTACTTGAAAATTGGCTCTCAGTGAAACAATATTCTGTCTTTAGAATATCAGATTGGCTAGTTGTCTGTGATTGTGGTTTCAGTCTGTCTGCCCTTTGAGGCCCTGTGTGTGTGGGGCAGAGACATGTGGGGCCACCCAAGACGGATGGGTCATGGTGGAGAGGTCTGACAGAATGTGGTCCACTGGAGAAGGGAATGGCAAACCACTTCAGTATTCTTACCTTGAGAGCCCCATGAAAAGTATGAAAAGGGAAAAAGACAAGACACTGAAAGATGAACTCCTCAGGTCTGTAGGTGCCCAATATGCTAATGGAGATCAGTGGAGGAAAAACTCCAGAAAGAATGAAGGTATAGAGGCAAAGCAAAAACAACACCCAGTTGCGGATGGGACTGGTGATAGAAGCAAGATTCGATGCTGTAAAGAGCACTATTGCATAGGAACCTGGAACGTTAGGTCCATGAATCAAGGCAAATTGGAAATGGTCAAACAGGAGATGGCAAGAGTGAACATCGACATTCTAGGATTCAGTGAACTAAGATGGACTGGAATGGGTAAATTTAACTCAAATGACCATTATATCTACTACTGTGGGCAGGAATCCCTTAGAAGAAATGGAGTACCATCATGGTCAACAAAAGAGTCCGAAATGCAGTACTTAGATGCAATCACAAAAATGACAGAATGATCTCTGTTCATTTCCAAGGCAAACCATTCAATATCACAGTGATCCAAGTCTATGTCCCAACCAATACTGCTGAAGAAGCTGAAGTTGAACAGTTCTATGAAGACCTATAAGACCTTCTAGAACTAACACCCAAAAAAGATGTGCTTTCCATTAGAGGGGACTAGAATACAAAAGTAGGAAGTCAAGAAACATCTGGAGTAACAGGCTAATATGGCCTTGGAGTACAGAATGAAGCAGGGCAAAGGCTAATAGAGTTCTGCCAAGAGAACGCACTGGTCATAGCAAACAGCCTCTTCAAACAACACAAGAGAAGACTCTACACATGGACATCACCAGACGGTCAAAACCGAAATCAGATTGATTATATTCTTTGCAGACAAAGATGGAGAAGCTCTATACATCAGCAAAAACAAGACTGGGAGCTGACTGTGGCTCAGATCATGAACTCCTTATTGCCAAATTCAGACTTAAACTGAAGAAATAGGAAAAGGAGTACGTCAAGGTATTGTCATCCTGCTTATTTAACTTATATGCAGAGTACATCATGACACATGCTGGGCTGGATGAAGCACAAGCTGGAATCAAGACTGCTGGGAGAAATATCAATAACATCAGATATGCAGTTGATACCACCCTTATGGTAGAAAGTGAAGGAGAACTAAAGAGCCTCTTGATGAAAGTGAAAGAGGAGAGTGAAAAAGTTAGATTAAAGCTCAACATTCAGAAAACTAAGATCATGGCATCTGGTCCCATCACTTCATGGCAAAATGATGGGGAAACAGTGGCTGACTTTATTTTTTGGGCTCCAAAATCACTGCAGATGGTGACTGCAGCCATGAAATTAAAGGACACTTACTCCTTAGAAGGAAAGTTATGACCAACCTAGACAGCATATTAAAAAGCAGAGACATTACTTTGTCAACAAAGGTCCATCTAGCCAAGGCTATGGTTTTTCCAGTAGTCATGTATGGATGTGAAAGTTGGATTATAAAGAAAGCTGAGTGCTGAAGAATTGATGCTTTTGAACTGTAATGTTGGAGAAGACTCTTGAGAGTCTCTTGGACTGCAAAGAGATCCAACCAGTCCATCCTAAATGAGATCAGTCCTGGGTGTTCTTTGGAAGGACTGATGTTGAAGCAGAAACTCCAATACTTTGGCCACCTGATGCGAGGAGCTCACTCACTGGAAAAGACCCTGATACTGGGAAAGATTGAGGGCAGGAGGAGAAAGGGATGACAGAGGATGAGATGGTTAGATGGCTTCACCAACTCAATGGACATGGGTTTGGGAGGACTCCAGGAATTGGTGATGGACAGGAAGGCCTGGAGTGCTGCGGTTCATGGGGTCGCAAAGATTCGGACACAATTGAGCAACTGAACTGAACTGATCACCTAATGACTTCCCTGTAATGATTTAATGATTTTTTTTAGAGATGTACATAAATCATACAGCCTGAAAACGTAATCAATCATCTGATAATAATTCCTTTTGAAGGTCAAAAGGGGATACAGCTTTAAATTCAGACATAAACTTACCTTAAAGAACAAAGGCAGAAGTTGAAGTTGTTCTGCGACTGCTGTAGAGAATGATCTTCCTGCACTTGCCATCAGCCATTTCAAAACTTATGGAAATAAAAACAAAGAGTCAGTCTTCACTACTGAGTTAGAGACTACATAAGGTAGAATAATTCTATGATACTAGTGCTAGACAACCACTCTGAGAGCTCTTCAATGTAAAGAAGGAGATCATCTGTGTTACTTCACTGATTTGATCAGCAGTGTGACAGGATCCTTAACAAAAGTTATCAACCAATCCAGGGAACTGAAACTACTTTCAAAAGAATCAATCAGCTAACTATTGATGGTCTACAAACAACCACACGAAGTACAAATTAAAACCAGCCTTCAAACATCCTAACAAAGCAAAAATGATAATGAAATTAGTTGTTTACACTCATAGTAAAGAACTACAACTCAAAAACAACAAAACCACCTAATACAAAACTGTGCAAAGAACCTGACATTTCTCCAAAGAAGAAACAAAAATGGAAATGAAAAGAAACAAAAATGAAAAATGAGGGAAATGCAAATCAAAACAAGATACCTTCTTCACACCTACTAGGAGAGCTATTGTCATAAAAATATAAAACAAGTGTTGGCCAAAATATGGAAAAGTTGAAATCTTTCTGCACTGCTAGTTGGAATATAAAATGGTGAGGCCACTGTGGAAAAATACCTTGGCGGCTCCTCAAAAAATTAAACATAGAATCACCCTATGGTATAGCAATTCTGCTTTCAATAGCCAAAAGACCTGAAAGCAGAGACTCAAATGTAACTTTATATTAACATTCATAGAAATACTATTCACAATAGCCAAAAGGCATAAACAACCTAAGTGTCTATGAATAGATAAACACGGAAAACATTACACAAAGTGAAAAAAGTCAGACATAGAAGGACAAATATTTTATAATTTTATACCCAGAATAGGCATATTATAGAGACAGAAAGTAGAATGAAGGTTGTCAGAGGCTGAGGGAGGGGAGAATGAGGAGCTATTGTTTAATGGGTACAGAGTTTCAGTTTTGCAAGATGAAAAGAGTACAAAGATGGGTGAAAGTGATGGCTGTACAATAATGTAAAGTATTTGATGCCACTCAACTGTAAATTTTATATTATGTACATTTTACCATAATAATTAAAAAAAAGAGAAAAAAGTCAATAGGATAATATCTGTTTTTAAAGGGAGCTTCTACTAATTTGAGCCACTCACTAGTTTTTAAGAGTTTAATGCCCTGGGTTCGTTCATCTTCTTCACCAATTCCATTTTCTTCCATAACATGGTTCTGAATTTCTTCATCTACATCCATGAGGGGTTTCAACTTCTCTAGAATTCGAGCAGTAAACTCAGGGACACGAGGTGATGCTGTTGGTGCAGTGTTTGGCAAAGAAACATCTATCATGAATATATAGGTCAGCACACTGTAAAATAAAATACATATGGTAAGACTAGATCCCACATTACAGATAAAATTAAGGTTCAAAAGTGTGACCCAACCAAAGTAAATCTGCCCAGGACATTTCCTGGAGAGGGGCTTGCGCCTGTGCCTACAACTCTGAGGTATCAAAAACTGCAGTGTGGCAACCACTCCCCACTTGCTTGTGAGCACAATACCATCCTATTTTACATTCAGAAAGTGTAAGTGAGCTGCTCAGTCAAGTCAGACTCTTTGGGACCCCATGGACTGTAGCCCGCAGGCTCCTCTGTCCAATGGAATTCTCCAAGCAAGAATACTGAAGTGGATTGCCATTCCTTCTCCAGGGGATCTTTCCAACCCAGGAATCGAACTGTGGTCTCCTTCCATTCAGAGCCTATCTCATCTAAGGTCCCACAGCACAATATAAAACAAAATCTGAAGAAAAGTACATCACAAAACTCAACAGTAACATAAACAGTATGTATTATTAGACACCAAAATTTAATAAAAAGAACTCAAGAGGTATACCATACCACAGGGAAAATAATACCCACCTCCCTATTCTTTCCCTGACATTTTTGTAAACCTGGGTGAGTTTAGGCTCCAAGTACTTCAGTAGTCTATGCAATAACTCAGGCACTCTCCACTCTTGCTGGGCAAGGCCGCCTTGGAGGACATAGAGTCGACTAAAAATCAAAACAAATGAGAGCTGGGTTAGTGCTCCTCTCGACCTTTACCTGTCCCCCGCTCCCCAACTCTGTGGCATGTGGGATTTTAGTTCCCCAGCCAGGGGTCAAACCCATGCCCCTTCAGTGGAAGGGCAGGGTCTTAACACTGGAACATAAGGGAAGTTCTGCCTTTACATGTTGACAGTCTGTATTCTACCTAAAATTGTTTCATTGTCAAGCTGACAGTTTACAACAACATCTTTAGGAAGATTTTATTATTTTTTTCTACATCATTTTCTCTGTATCCCATTTCATCTCTACTACTATACAGCCAAAAGAAATGATGACTTTAGAATACTCATTGAGTTAATCACTAAGCATTAGAAGTTTCCTTACTAATTAATATTAATAATAAATTATTTTTCTTATTAACAGGATTATCTAGATTTCCTTCTCTTGTTCAGTAATTTGTTTTACAGCTCCTTATGCCCAAGTATATTTTTCCTTAAAAGGATTACTATCTTCTTTCCTAATAGGAAAGAGTAAAAAATTAGATCATGTGATAAGGAAGTTAGTAATATCATAATGGTACAAAAGAGCAGTCCTGATAAGAAAAGATGTTAACAGTAGAGTAGGCTGGACCTACTTTATGTTTGAACTGCTCAGGTTGCCTTCATCTCTCCTACTTGTTCTCAAGTAAGAAATAATTCTACTTAGCATCATAGGTTGTATGTAAATGGACTATGGTCATCTCCCAGAAGAACGGGGTTACGATATGTAGCCATTAGAGGTGTAGAACTTCACTTCCATTCTACATCAAGAACAAAGATGTTATCTTTTGTTAACCTCCTCAGCTTCTTATTTACCATGCATCTACAAAGGATCCTCCTTCACCACTCAGTGGTGATTCCAACAGCAGTTCAAAAAGCCAATGAAGTTTCCGGGGATCTCTGCTTTCCTGTGTTGAAAACATAAAGTAGCAATTAAATTCTGCAAATTAATTGCTATATAATTAACTGCAAATTAACTGCCACATAATTTTGCAAATAAATCAGACATCCTTACTTTAGAAATATAAACAAACCTAAGTCTCGAGGAAAAAAATCAAATTAAAACTTACGGGTGAGTCAAATCCAAACGTAGCTGACGTCAAGAAAAGCAACAGTGAGAAAACTGTCAGCTAATCAGACTGTTTTAAATCAAAGTGTAACTGCTCTGCACGTTTAGGTGATACCTATAACCCCGTATCACCAGCTTCTACTATATATATATATAAGTGACATTTCTAGGTATATGATTTGGCTAGTCATTTAATTTAAAAATGCAATTACCATGGCAGAAAAGGTATAATTATCACTTAAGAGTTATCACTCTAGGCTTGTTTAAAAGGCTAAACAGAACCATCTCTCCAGTTATGTAAGAGGACAAAATTTCAGGATCAAGAGATATGAGATAAAATGTGTAAAAACACATTTTGAGATAGGGTATGAAAGAGTTTGAATAAATCATTAGTGAGACACAAAAATGAAGAGGAAAACTTACACAGGATGTTGCTATACAAGTTCCCCAGTCGTTGTAAGTTTCTACTGTAATGTTGGACAATGCTGTTCGAAGCAGAGGACAAAGAAGTTCCCAAAGCTTCTCCACCTGCTCAAATAAAATATAAAAGTTAATGATACTCAGAACATGTTCCTTCAACTATCTGTTCCTGCAAACCCACACATACAAATATACAAACTGATCTTTCCTTTATTTCTTAAAAGACCCAAAGAATCGAAGAAGGTATCATGATACATGAAAACATGGCCAGGTAATACGGCAATTTCCTCCCCCCTACTCCCACCCGCCTCGCAAAAAAAAAAACAAACCAGAGGAGACAACTTATATGGTTCCTTACAAAATCTCTCCTACTATTGAGAAGTTCTCTATTCAAATGTCTGAATAACACAGTACATTGAGCTGAAACAAAACCTTAACCATCTCTGTATTTCCCATGCTTATGGTCACAGGATTGATTCCTAATACAGGAACCAATGACATTTCAATACAATTTAGTATTACCTGAAAGTATTATCTTTATATTCCAAGTTTTGAGTTACTATAAACAGCATTTAAAAATGTGTTCCAGTTACACAGGCAGTGAATATATGGGTCTGAACACTGAACTGCTTCTCATAGTTTAGTGAGAGCACAAATCTCCTTGACAAAATGCAGATTCTGATTCATTAGATCAAGATGGGTCTTGAGATCCTACTTTTCTAATGAACTCCCAAGTGATGCCCAAGGTACAGGTCCATGGACCCTACTTTAGTCAAAAGGACTTATGTTAAGACAAATGGGAAGAGATGGTTTGGGATAAAATTTCCAGTTTAGCATTAGACACTGAAAAAAAAAGAAAAACAAGCTATATTCTAAACAAGTAAAAAGGAAAGGGGCTGTATTCTGGGATTGAGGTAACTCAAAAATGACAGAGAAAGGATGACAAGGCTACGTATTAACATGTTTACATAAAACTGTTTCATTATATGCAAACAGGAAAATGGCAATATTACAAACTAACATTCTTTTATTTAATACATGATTTGAATATGTATAAAATAATATATTAATATATTAAAAAGTGTTCATAAACCTCCTACATGTAATTAAGTATGAATGTTTTCAGGCATTCTGGACATTTTGCCAGGTTATTTTCAGTCTAGTGCATTTTGCCAAGAAAGAAACTAAACTTGAGGTGGATATGTAAAACTTAATCTTAAAATTCAAAACAGGGATACTCAAAACAAGGCTGTCAGATTCAAAACTATCTACAAGACCAAATGAGTAAAGTAGCACAGAGGCTAAGAGAAAAAATTTAAGGAGAAGCTGGAGAGTGCCTCATGAAGGGAGAAGCTCATGCACAGACCCGTGCAGCAACATGGGACCAGGATTCCAGGAGCTTCCTACTTTTCAAGAAAAACTAAAGTTCTTTTTGCATGACATACCTGGAGGGAAGATAATTCAAATTTTAAAAGATATTCAATGCCACCTACAGAACACGACTTTGTGACCTATACTCTAAAGCAATAAAGAGTCAAAAGTGAAAGTTGCTCAGTCGTGTCTGACTCTTTGTGACCACTTGGACTATACAGTCCATGGAATTCTCCAGGCCAGAATACTGCAGTGAGTAGCCGTTCCCTTCTCCAGGGGATCTTCCCAACCCAGTGATCGAACCCAGGTCTCCCACATTGCAGGCAGATTCCTTACTAACTGAGCTATCAGGGAAGAAAAGCAATATGGAGTCAAACATTTCATCTTTTAGGTGCTAATATCATTTTTTTGTTTTTAAAGACCCGTGTCTCCTCGGTGCAGCAGTGAAAATGTTTTGATAAACACATAATCTGCTGTCCATTTTGGAGCGCACGGGCACCACAGGCTGACCTCATGGAGATGAGCTAAGCACACAGGACCACTGGCCGCCCCACTGCTGTTCCCATCACCACTCCCGTCAGACACCCGTCCGACCACCTGCTGCCTCGGTCCCTCTGGAAGACTGCTGGCCCCAAGGTGGCACTTGGACAGGGGCAGAGGGGCAGAGGAGGGTGAGGGGACTGATCCAGGTGTTAATACCCAATGCGTTGGGAACTGCTACACAAATGGACAATGCAGCTTTAAGAAGAAGTGTGCTCTACAAATTACATCACCTTTTCAAATGTCCAATGCTTAGAGCCTCTGATTAAGCCAGCTATAATTTCTGCAACACATCGCTGGGTGCTCTCATGTGAATCTGCAACCAAACGTTCTAAATGGGGCTTCAGAACTGGCAGGAAGGCATCATCAAAATTTCTGAATATACCCTATGCAAATAAAGAAAAAGTTGTTCAGTACTCAAATGACTACATCTCCATTATAACATGCTCATTTTTGTTTACTATATTACTACTGTGCTTAAAATAATCCATGTTCTCACCTTAGAACTTAACTGCTTTAACAATGTCTATAAATTATGGTAAAACCACTTGTCATTTGCCACATCACATTAAAATATAATCAATGAAATAAAACTTAATAATTATATTTCTGATCTTACAAATATCACACACACCTCAAGAAAAATCCAACAAACATGAAATGCACACAGTCTTGTAGGTTTTGGTGTTTTACCTCTACTGCTAATTATAAATACTAGAGATAAACACTAAAAAGCCTGGTTTTTTAAGTCCTAATCCTTAAGCCAAGATGAATATGAAAGGCATTACTTCCAAAGTAATTCTAATAAAGATAATAGATGACTAAACTCAAACTTTGATCAAATACTTTCAAACTCACAAACCTACAAACTGATAATCACTAAGCTTCATGAAAAGGGTATATAAATAACACAGTTACCTTAAAGAGGCAAAAACGACGAGGATTAAATTTATCTTTTCCTTTTCTGTCTTCTAAAGATAGAAAGGTAATTAACTGTTCGACAAATTTAGGATCAGAAAAATGATCAAATATAATCTGTTCTGCCTATAAAATTGAAAAAAAAAAAGAGAACATTCAGGGATTAAAATTTATTCAAAATTATTTCCATATTTATAAACTACCATAAGTTAAAAGTAAACTTTGTTCAGAATTAGGAAACAGAAGCTACAGCATAAATGTACTGAGGAAGACATAAACTTAAAATTCTTCAAAATGATAAAGAAGTTCTATGAAGACTGAGGTTCCAACCTAAATCTACAAATAACTATTTACTAATTATCCACTGTTTATATGCAATAAAAAACTAAAAGTCAGTATCTAAGTGACTGCTAATTAGGCAGTTTAACTTGAGAGTGACTTAGAGACATAAGCCTTGTGTCAGCTGGTTCTGAGAGAAGGGCGGAGGGTTGGGGCAGGGGGAGAAAGGGAGTGTACATTTTCCAGTACTTACTGTACTACACTGCAGGACACAAACTGCAGGGAGCAAAACATGAACCAAGTTCTAATAAATCAATAGCCAAAAGCAAGATATATGTGAACCAGGTTAAGTGTTCACAAATGGTGAAATTAGATGCTTACCTCTGTCAAATCCTCCCTGCTTCTGCCAAGCTTAGGCTGCTCTTCTACACCAGCATAAACAACCATATTCCTACACAGTAAGAGTTTGTATTGGTAACACACATAGATAGAAAACAACATTAGAGCTTCATGGATAAAAAGCATGAGATGTCCACCGTCAGACGAATGGATAAGAAAGTTGTGGTACATATACACAATGGAATATTACTCAGCCATTAAAAAGAATACATTTGAATCAGTTCCAATGAGGTGGATGAAACTGGAGCCTATTATACAGAGTGAAGTAAGTCAGAAAGAAAAACACCAGTACAGTATACTAACGCATATACATGGAATTTAGAAAGATGGTAACAATGACCCTATATGCAAGACAGCAAAAGAGACACAGATGTATTGAACAGTCTTTTGGACTCTGTGGGAGAAAGCGAGGGTGGGATGATTTGAGAGAATAGCATTGAAACATGTGTATTTTCATATGTGAAACAGATCACCAGTTCAGGTTCAATGCATGAGACAGGGTGCTCAGGGCTGGTGCACTGGGATGACCTTGAGGGATGGGATGGGGAGGGAGGTGGGAGGGGGGTTCAGGATGGGGAACAGATGTACACCCATGGCTGATTCATGTCAATGTATGGCAAAAACCACTACAACACTGTAAAGTAATTAGCCTCCAATTAAAATAAATTAATTGAAAAAAATACAAAAAAAACCCCATCAGGTTGCGCATCCTAATGACATAGATTACTAGGGTAAATAAGAGATAAAGAAGTGTTTCTTGGGGCTGGTTTAGACAGGTGTAGTATTTTTTCAATAGGCAGGAATATAATTCAGAGCAACTATTAACAGACTCCTTAGAAGTGTAACGGTCGGACTAAGGAAGGCTAAGGGTTTCAGAAGAAAGACAAGAAAATAGGAGGACGAGGCACAGCACTGAGCGCAAGAACAAAGAAAAGAAGAGGGGTGAAAAAGCTAGAGAGCGTGCATCTGTGGTGAGAGCGCACCTATGCTTCACTGCCTCAGAACGTCCGGAGAAATCCAGAGGACAAAACAAGTGCTATTGAAGATGAGCTGTTCAGTAATAACGTGCTTGGCAAGCTGCAACTTACTGTGGCCAGGTGTAGTATCCCCAGTGAGTTTTTTCCACAAAGCAACTTGACTCCCATTCTTTTTTAGTTCTTGGTATGCTTTTGCTATCATAATGCAACCAGTGATTATCAGGCCTATCACCAGCAACAATCTGGGTGGGTTTAGGATATCCACCTAAGGAAAAGACAATTACATTTGATGAACTTCAAAATATCTATGCAATAATTATTCTCAACAGCCAATCCATAGTGCTAGTGTGACTTTATCATCAAAACAAGACTCTGTGAAAATTCACTCAAGCAAAAAACCACATACATAAGAAGTATTTCAAATCAGAAGAGGAAAAATGGGCTTATCATCTACTAAATGGTGCTATAGTTATCTTAGGGGGAAAAAAAAATTAAGTTTGATCCATACTTCATTTCTTTTACCAAAATTAAAAAAATTAATTTTGTTAGGTTTGATTAATTCAATTAGGCTTGAATTAATTACAAAGCTCAAAGAATTCCTATGTATTCTTCAACCAGATGCCTTCAATTTTTACATTTTACCATGTGTACACTTTGACATTCTCTCTCTCTGTTCCAAAATAAAGATGTTGGTGCATAGCTAAACTCCCCTCCTAAAATGGGGTAGGAAGAAAAACTGAAGGCAGCTGTCAGAATATCTCAGGAGTTACCAGAGATTAAAAAAAAAAAATTTATAGTCAAATGATAAATTTGGTTAGGATTTGGCATGCTCACTGCCTGGGTTCGATAACTGGTCGCAGAACTAAGATCCCAGAACTAAGCATAAGGTACAGCCCCCCAAAAATATTTCTCCTTCTAAAATCAAATTAACTTTGCCCCTAAATATATATTGATGAATTAACGGTAAAGATATTTAAGTCTTAGAAACACAGTTTGGGAAACAACTAGTCTAACCGCTAAACTGGTGAGATAAATAAAAAGTAGATAACATTTATCCAGAGTGTGTAAAAGGTACACATTTTACATATTATAAAGACATAAAGAGCCATCTGTTTTTATAAATATTGTTATCACTAGTTTTTACTAGGTCAATTGTTTTCCCTTTATAATATTATTTCATACTTAGAATTAAAATCTTCCTAGGGGCTATCCCTGGTGTCCAGTGGCTAAGACTCTGTACTCCCAATGGATGGAATCTGGGTTCGATCCCTGGTTGGGGAACTAGATCCTACATATCACAACTGAGAGTTTGCAGGCTGCAACTGAACATCTAGCATGCTAAAACAAAGAACTTGCGTGCTACAACTAAGCTCTGACACAGCCAAACAAATATCTTTTTTTAAGTAAAAAAGAAAAAAAATCTCCTATACTTCTATACTTGGTACAGAAAAATATTTGGATCAAGAACTGTAATTTATATATTTCAAAGAAGCTTTCCAAGTCTGACTGAGAAGCACGATTCATCTTGGTAATACTTACTGATTTCATAGGGACTGACGGTCAGTTTTTTGTGGGTTCTTTTTAGCTGCTTAAGAATACCAGCAACAGCTGAGATTGCCATCTAGAAAAGAAGCAGGTAAGGTACATTTTACATCTCTCAAAGGGTTGCTACCTTTTCTCTCAAAAGCAGAGAAATACCTCACCCACTGACATATGACGGCAGTCACATGAGTGCTAACTGATTTGGGCTGAGTCGTTTGCAGTTCTTACTGTTGAACCCTCACCCATGCGAGGCTCTGCCTAAACAACCTGTATCCTTTCTTTGTTAAACCAATTCCTGCTCATTCTTCCTATCTCAGCCTAGATATTTCTTCCTAGGGATCTTTTCCCAATGTGCCAGGCCAGGTCACCTGCCTCAGATAGTTTTCAAGTAAAACCAAAAATCTGTATCCCTCAGACACCTTTTCCTTCCTGTAACATGTTATAATATACCTGTGGTTAATTTTTCAAAGTCAGGCTTTCCAATAACCTATAAACATGCTTCCTGCTATATCCCCAGTGTTTAAATTCACAGCACCTGAGAACACCTCTTCATGTATTTGTTGGATGAATTATTACCATCTCTGACCCAAGAGAGGTAGACTTCAAATTAATATACTTCAACATGTAAAAATTCTCAAACACAAGATTATAGCTAAAATAAAGTATCTACCTTTCGAACTACAATTGCATCATGGTTGAGATTCTCAACAAAAAAACGTATGGCACGAAGAGGCAACACTCTGTCATCTCTCAAGAGCAGAGACAAAAGCCCAATGCCTATATGCTCAAATTTCCAGGGCCTGAAAAGGGGAGAGTGGGAAAAAAATCAGAAAACACACTGACAGTCATTCATGGTCTTCAGGGTAGAAATCCCCTATAACATTGAAGATAAAAGCATTGGGAATTAAAAAAATACTTTTTTTTGCACTTACAAATTTCTCTGCTCCACACCATCTAGCAAAGTGTTAACCAAATTTTCATAGTTCCTTAAAAAAAAAAAAAAGAAATTCAGGTGAGCTACTATTTTAATACAATGCTAAGATGAGTATCAAAAATGTAATATAAATTCAAATTCCTGCCAAATTCACCGTCCTCATTACCAGACTATAAAGGGTCTGATGAAAAAACAAGCCAGAGTGAAGTAAGCAGACAGGTGACACCGAAAAGAAAATAAGAGAGAAAAAGTAGAGAGGAAAAAAAAAGTAGTGTTAGGTACACTGAGCAACTGAACTGTTCCTGGGTGGACATTCAAAAGGAAATCCGTGAGTGGTAATCAGGAGTGGTCTACCTACACAACACCCAGGTATACATGAGGTAGCCTATAAAGTTTATTATTTATATAGAAATGCTGGGAAAAAAATTAATGAGTACATTTATAAGGCAAAGAAAATAATAAAGTTGGGAAAGCTCCTGCTTAAGTGTTACTGCTGAAGTACTTTGGTTCCAAAAATCTAAAAGCAATTTACTAATATCATGATAACAAATTCATATAAATTTGATCAAAAGGTTACTACTATAAGAGCTATGATGAGATAAATATATCGAACTTAAATGTAAGATTTAATGAGTAGAATATGTATACTAAAAGAAAAATCAATTCATGTTGGAAAAAACACACGACGTGATTATTTTAAGATGGTGTTTTTCTATCTCCATAGCTAAAAGTGACAAACAGATCTTCACAATAACTACCTCTTAACATTTTGGCATCTCTTCAGTATCAATGTGCAAATTTCATTAGGTAGTTATAGTGCATCACTATTTGAGAGAGATTTAAAACCTATTGTCTATAATGTTACACATCTGGATAAGCAGGCATTAATAATTACCTCAGGGCATCAACATTCCTCTCTTGTTGGCGTTTAAGTCCTTCTTTAATTTCTTCTGAGCTAAGCATTGTCTGGTTGATAGAGGGGTTTTTTGATTGTTGAAGTAATTCTGCTATTCCAACACATGACTTTGGAATCTTATTAAAAAGAAAAGACATGAAGAAAATGAAGTATGGACATACCGTGGATAAATCTTAACAACATCATGCTAAGTGACAGAAGCCAGATATAATCGGCCACAGATTGTATAATTCCATTTACATGTAATGTCCATAATAGGCAAATTAACAGAGAAAAAGAGCAAGTCAGCAGTTTCCAGGGCCTAGGGATATGGGGAAATGGGAAGCAACTATTATTGGGTATAAGGTTTCTTTATTTGAGTAATTATAATGTTCCAGAATTCGAATACTGATGGTTGTACTATTGTGATTATAAGCACACAACTGTTATGTTAAAAAGATTTTTGTATGTGAATTACATCTCAAGTTTTAAAAAAAATTTTTAAAAAGAAAGTATAATCTGAAAGTTACAAATAGTAAGAGGATATTTTGCAGAAAAGGTATACATTTAGAGTAGTGGTTTTTAAAACTGAGGATAGATGTAAAACAAAATAACTTCAGAAAAGAGGAGGATTCAACTGTACTCACATCTCTTACCCACCCCCAATTCTGTTGGGTGTGTAAATAAGCACTTGAAAATTTTTAGATGACAATCTGGCTCTGCATCCTCAGCTTAGCTCTACTGAACCTGATACTTACTTTTTCATTTGTCAAATCATCCAATTTAAATCTTCACTATAAATTATGAACCCCATAGTCAATCTTCTGTGACTTTGACTAGTAAAACTGACCTCCTAAAACAAAACAAACTTTCAGAAAAATGAGGCCACAGACATACAGGGAATAATGGCAAATGCCAACAATGTAATATACTTTGTGGCCTCTTGGTAGAAAATCACCCAGTTCTCTCCTGGCCATGCTTCAACTTTCTGCTTCACCCTGCCATTTACAGTAATGATCACTAAAGCATTAAAAGGAAAGAGAAAACAAATGCTTAAAAAAAAGAATCAAATGCCAAGAAAATGATTACTGAAAAAGAGACAAGAAAAATCATAGCATTTTAACAAAGCAGTGTGTGCACTAATGTTTGAATTTAAAAAATGATTTTGCTTACTGTGAAGTCCAAGCCAATTGTTTCATATTGCCGATGAATCTTTTCTGCAAGATCATCAAACAGCCTCACTATTGATGGCTTTTCCAGGGACATTGCTTGGCTAAGCCCAGAAGAAACAATTGCTGGCCAAGTCTGTACAATACAGTCCCAATCATGAAGGTTTGCCAAGCATACACCACTGTGATTTCCAAGGAGACAATACAAGGCACCCTGCAGGAAAAAATGAAGATGAGAACTAAGGCACTGTTTAGTTGTAGCCAACAAACCTACATGTTGTTTTCAAATCTACTCAACATTGATTATTTAAATGCTTGGTATTGGTTAGTAAAACAGGTTCACACATTTAACATGTTACTTTTATAGAGATCTGAACTTGACATTTAAGTGCAATCCAGTGATATTTTCTCTAAGTCATTTAACAGATGGTTAGCTCAAGGAATGGTTATTAGTATAGAAATGTAAAGATTTGTTTTTAAGGATATTAGCTTCCATTCTAATTCTCTGCTACTACATTTATAGAGGCTGTGAAATCTGCCACTCTTTGCATTTTAGGGTATAATGTCTGGAGTACTTAAAAAAATAGTAGTTAAATCTGGTTTCCAAGTATCTCCCTAATTATATAAAAATTCAGTTACTTATACTGCATAATTTTTATTAATACTAGTAAGGTCTGTATAGTCAAATTTATTGTTTTTCCAGTAGTGATACATGGATCTGAGAGTTAGACCATAAAGAAGGCTGAGTGCCAAAGAATTGATGCTTCTGAACTGTGGCATTGGAGAAGAAGCTTGAGTTCCTTGGACTGCAAGGAGATTAAAGCAGTCAATTCTAAAGGAAATCAATCTTAAATATTCATCGGAAGGACTGATGCTGAAGCTGAAGCTCCAATACTTTGGCCACCTGATGTGTAGAGCCAATTCATTAGAAAAGACCCTGATGCTGGGAAAGATATAAGACAGAAGAAGGGGATGACAGAGGACAAGATGGTTGGATGGCATCACTGACTCAACGGACATGAGTGTGAGCAAGCTCCGGGAGATGGTGAAAGACAGGGAAGCCTGTTGTGCTGCAGTCCATGGGGCCACAGTCAGACACAAGTGAGCAACTGAACAACAACAAATAGGGGTTCAATTCATCAAAATGATTCTGATGACAGTAGATACCTCTTTTTAAGGTACTCTATTTAACTGAGGACTTCCTCAAAGGCTTAGCGAGCAAAGACTGCCTGCAATGCAGGATATACTGGAGATGCAGGTTCAATCCCTGAGTTGGGAAGATTCCCTTGAGGAGGAAATGGCAACCCACTCTAAATTTTCCTGCCTGAGAAATCCCATGGACAGAGGAGCCTAGCGGATTACACTCTATAAGGTCGCAAAGAGTCAGACATGACTGAGCGACTAAGTATGCATGCTTTTTAATAAAAAAGAGCTATCAGGATCAAGTCATTTTATTTCCTGAACATTCACAATTCCAATCTGGCTTCTTAACCACCTTGGACTCTAATCCTCTTTATCGTTCTTATAAGGTCACTGTAACTTCGACTTTACTGACTTCACAGACAGTTTCCAATTTTAATCTTACTTGACCTGTCTGATTTTGTCCATTTAAACTGCTTTCAACAACGTATCACCCAACGAGTTAGACTGTCTACAACCCTCTTGAATTAGATAACCCGCCTTGGGGGTCAGCAATTCCATTACTGTGAAATTCTTTCAACTTTTCTCCACAGTTGAAAAATACTGTAGTAAAAACAAAAACGCTGTACCTTGAACTGCTGTTGAGTGACATCTTGTCTATCAGGTCGTAAAAACCCCAAAACCAAGGGAATGATATCTCTGCAACAGAAATTATATGCTCCCAAGGCAGCAAAAAATGTTTGCTGGGCCTTATTTCTGACCTAAAGAAAGAGTTATGAACAGACATTTATTAAATGGTAGAAAAACTACAAAAAAAATTCCACATGAATGATTAAAACAAAGCAGTAGTAATTTACATGCTATAGTAGTAACAGAAAAGATATACCAAAGCACATAACAAAAATGAGTAAATAATAATCTCTCTATCAGAAGGAAAGCAAACTGCCACCAACTACATCCAAAGTTTAAGTTACACTCGTTCAATCATTTTTGGTAAAAGAGAGACTGAATGGAACCGATATGCAATTGTTCAGTAACATAATCAGCAGACTATTAAACTTTTTATTCTGAGTTATTCTTAACCAGAAGAGTCAGACTGTCTTTTGTGTCTACATGAGGAAAATCAAAGACTTTCCAAAACACAAAACAACTTAAACTTTTTAATGCAAACCTTAGGTATAGGCCACATATTTTGAACCCAAACAAAAGATTCAGTATAAATTCATAACTCATGAACTAGCTAAACAGTAATGAACAACAGCTCATTATAGTAAAAAGCAATATACTGTACATTTTTCAAACTTTTAAAAATAATACTTCAGGCAAAATCTCTGGGTTAGACTGGTTTCCTAATTTACAGACTCATTGGCTGTATATAAATCTCTTATAAATTTTTGGTCCTATGCTACCTAAAAGGATGCACCCCACAATTCACACGGTATCAGCTTCCTAAACTCGAGCATAATGCCACAGAATTATATGGCTTTCATAGGCTGGTATTCATAATATGATTTAAGTGGTATCAACATTACACTAGCTACACTAGCATTATCTAAAAAAAAAAAATTATCCAAAAAAAAAAAATTTTGAGAAGCAATTATAAACAGCAAAAATAAATGTTATTTTAAAAAGAGAAGCAAAACTAATTTAATATATTTGTAACTTAAAACATAAACTTTTGATGCTAATAAATTATTTAAATTCCCTTGTTAAAATGGGGATACTTAATTTTTTAAAAAAACTTTTTATTCTGTACCAGAGTATAGCTGATTAACAGTGTTGTTTCAGGTAGACAGCGAAGGCACTCAGCCATACATGGACATGTACCCATTCCTCCCCAAACTTCCCTCCCATCCATTCTGCCATGTAACACTGAGCAGAGTTCCACGTGTTTTACAGCAGGTCCTTGTTGGTTACCCACTTTAAATACAGCAAAGTGCACATGACATTCCTAAACTCCCTAACTATCCCTTCCTCAAAAGGGGGATACTTTAGATTGAGTGTTACAAACTGGGTAAGAGGGGGACACACCCAGAGTGTTTGGACTAGCCTTACCTGACTGTATGAACTTGTAGATAAACGAAGAAGATCTCTAATCATATCTTGATGTATCTTTTTGTATTCACAACCTTCAACAGTTAGTGTTCGCAGCTACAAAGAGACCAGTGTAAATCAAATCTCAAAGTTTTTAGTAAAAGTTCGTTTAATTATGACATAACACCAATAATTAAACATGTATATGAAAAACTGTCATTTTAAAAATGTCATCATGGTGGCGAGTTCCTTGGTGGCCTAGTGGTTAGGATTTTAGGTTTTCACTGTTGTGGCTCAGGTTGAATCCCTAGCTGGTGAACTGAGGGCTCACCAGCCGCATGCAAGGCATGCCCCTCCCCGCAAAAGGTATCTTGATTTTAAAAAGCTATTTACCTCATGCTGCAACATTACTCTGTCAATCAATAGTGCTCTGATATGTTGTTTTTTCCCATGGAGCTGAAAAACAGAGTAGCAAACACTTCAACATCTTCCATGAATGCCTCAACAATGGGGTCCTCTGAATCCCTTAACAAAAAATTAGCTCAAAGAAGGTACAGGAAGGGCTTGTGGGTAGTGGAGGTGTTTCACGTATTCTAAAAATCATGAGACATATTTAAAAATATATTATTTCAGTTAATTTTATGGCTAATTGTAGGAATATTTCCTTTAAATAGCTCATCCCACACCCATTTTTTTCTGATGATATATTAACAAATCCATGTGTGGGAGAGCAATGCAGCTGGTCTTTATTCAGCCAAATACAATACTAATACTATAAATACAACACCAGCCCACTAAGAAAAATTACTGACTCTACTACATTTATAAATAGCCTTTCTGGGTAACTGTGTATGTTTACTACAGAATATAACATCTTTTACGTTTGTAAAAATTATCTTTTAAGTTTTCCCCTACCCCCAAACTTCTACCCAGTCACTAAAGGAAGAAGTCTGGAACCCAGATTCCCCTTTTACACCTTTATCTCATTGGCTATCAAGCCCCTGCCAATTCTTTCATTTTTAAAACCCCTTACCTCCACCCTAGCACAGGCTATGCTTTCCCATCTGAACTATTACTAAAGCCTCTTGACTTCCAGGCTAGTTTACCTACTGCTTATTCTTACAGCAGTGGCAGAGCTTTTTAAAATCCACCGAATTGAATATTGATCCTTTCAATATTCACATCAGATCTACTTAAGAACTTTTGATGACTTCCCCACTGCTGAATGTAAAACTGAAGCACATTCTTGGAACAAAACTAGAACTGACCTAGTTTACCTCCTGCCACTCTTACCTACAACTACTGTTCCCTAAGGCATGCCATGTTGGTACACCTCCCTGCTTTTTCCCATGTCAATCTCTTTGTTTAAAATATGTAGCACCCCATGCCTAAGCAATGAACTCTCAATTTCCAAAAACACTCTCCCAATGAAGAACAGTGCTATGATCATCAAATGGCTGATTTAAGTTATTCTTTCTTCCATGCTCCCAGGATATCTTACATTGACCTCTCCTGAAGAACAAATTAAGATGAAATAAAACACAATGCTTTAAATTCATGCCTATGGGCAATTCCTACTTTTCATCCCTTTAGGTTCTTCTATGATAGCGAGAATGCAGTTGCTAAGTTAACATACTCCAAATTGCCATTGAGAGTTCAGAGACTAGCACAGAAATTGACAGAAGAGGTTTCAGTAAAGTATATTTATTTCCAGGATCCTTTTGATTATACCAGGATATAGCATTTGAAAATCTACTATTTTTACTTACAGGGAAACTTCCTCTGTATGCTGAACAAAGCTAAATTAGGTGGTTCTGTCAATATTATACACCTTTAAAATAAATTCTGAGTTGTAGGTGAAAATACTGACCCGATTTTCCATTGATTTCTTTACTAGGTTAAAACTTTTCCAACGAGAGTCAAATTCATGCTTGTGAGATCCTTGGAACTGCAAAAGGTCTCCAATAATCTGTGCCAAAGAATTTCAAATTTTATATTTATGAGTTGTCACATCAAATCTGGTCATATTAATAACCATGCAACTGTGTAAATAACAATTGTACCTTTATGATAAGAAACAAGGACTTGGTATCATCTTCTGAATTATTAAGTATGTGGTCTATAATAGGAGGAAAAGAATTTTTGTTAAAATATTTTAAATTACCATAGGACTCCTGATATACTAGAAAAGAATGGGGAAAAAAAAACCCACTGCCTGATATTCTATTTATAATTTTTAAATCCTTAAGTAAAAGCACATATGCTATAAAATTTCTAAATACTTAGCAGAAAGAAATTAGTTAAATACATGTATGTACTTACTAAGAAGTTTCCTTATGACCCTAGCAATTGTTTCTCGGTAGTTCTCTCTGGATAGATCTATTTTTAAAAAATGAGAAAAGGCATTTTACACACACTGAATGCAGCCCAGAGCTTCGAAGTTTACATTAACAGTTATGTCAAGAAGAGATAATATATCCAGGAAGAAAACAAATGGGTCTGTATATGGAAAAGAATCTAAAAAAAGTAGACACATATGTGTAACAGATTTACTTTGCTGTACACTTCAAATTAATACAACACTGTAAATTAATTGCAACTACACCTCCAATAAAAATTTTTTTAAAAAATGGATCTGTCTTTATCATAGTTGGTTAGTGGCTTGGCATGATACACAGCATCTTTTAAAACCTGCAGTTACAAGAACGTGCTTATAAACCTTTATTATTAGGCAGGCAAGGAGGAGGGAGACAGAACGGTCTTTGCCAATATTTCAAAGGCTCTAGTCACTAACTATGGACCAAAAATGCATAAGATTCTTTAATTAGTTGTGGTGACCCAAATCAGACAAACAAAACTTACATCTAATTAATTAATATATGCAACGAACTCCAATGTTAATCCAGCAATAAGGAAGGGTGCTAAATTAATTAATGTTAGATTCAGAACATTAAATTAATGTAAAATGTTTTGCATAAATCAAATATATAACGGTTTGGCTCAAGTAAAAAATAACAATTCTATAAATGAGCATTACAACATATGGAAGTCTCCCTTTGCACACAGAAAGCATCTATCCTTTAATGGCTATTCTTTATATAATAATTCTCCACTTTCTCCAGAGAAAGCAAAGATAATATTATGTAATTAATATTCATTTTACATATAAAAGAGACTAGAAAATTTGTAACTACAGAATTATTCCATCTTAACCCTTGGAGAGTAACTGATGAAAATAATCCACACAGATTTACTCAGATTAGGATTCACATACCATATTCAAGTCCAGTATATAACTTTGTCTCTTCCAAGGACACCATACTTGGTACCCTGTATAAAGACAAGAATGCCTGTATTTATTAACAACACCAAAAAGGAGGTTTAAAGGGAAAAATGTCACTGCTAGAATGTTTAGATGATCATCTTTAACACAGATTTCTCATCTTCAACACTTTAATTCTTTACTCTAGCCTTCTGAAGACTAACGGTCTGTTTCAATAAGTACAATATTATTCATCTTCAAAAAAATGTTAATTAAATGTAATGACTTTGGGGGGGGATTCAATGCCCAAATGAACATAACACTGATATTCAATATACAAGTGTAAAAGCTTAAGACTGATGATAAACATTTATACAAGGAAAAGTAAACTTTCAATGTTATAATAATGGTTAAAATAAACACCAAAAAAATCACCATCAAATTTTACTGTAAAATATATAGCAGACAAGCTTCTTTAGATAATCATTACTTTCTCTTACAAACAGCTAAAGTGATCTCTCCTAACATCTGCAATAAAATACCACTACTTCTGAAGATGTTCAGATGTAAAAATACTACATTCAAAGTCACATTTTAGGTACATAAGGACAGATTCTACTGGGGAATATGAATTTTTATATCTGAAATATAAGCTTTCTTTAATTAAAAACATTTTATTTCAAAATATGAGATTCAATTCAATGACTTCTTATAAACAAAGATTTTAACACTTTCTAAGAAAAGGAAGAAAGGAGCAAATTTCCAAGGAAACATGAGATAAGCATATTCTATATATGGCTTTATAGTAATACATAGAGGTTTTATAATTATTGCTCGTAATTCATGAACTACTACTTGTAAAGAAGAAAAACACTATTTTTAAATCAACACCCCCTGCCAATACTGTATTTATTTTTTAAGTTGAACTAAGTTATCTCTATCCTAATAATTGGTTGCTAGGATTCTGGGATTTATCTAAATGGGTAATAACATTAAGATTACTAAAACCCAATTATTTAACTATGGTCCTTGCCATGATGTAGTGCCTAGGACGGCAACAGTACTGTCTCAAGTTTCAAAACCAAGTCTACAGAATATAAACAAAGAATGGTAGTATTTCTTAACATAAAATGTTAATTTGCTTTTCAGAGAATTTCTTCAGAAAATTTCAAGTTCAAATTGTTCTTAAAATCTTGTTTTCACTCCATAAAGTTTCAACTTTTGGCAACAGCGTGCAAACTTGAACATTCTGTAAAAATGTGTATGATTGAAAAATATATATGCATACAGGGTCTAGGTCAGTAAAAAATAAGATCAGATTCTTTCACAGTGAACTTCAAGGGGAGTTCAACATCTTTACCGAAATTAGATTTCACCAAGAAAGAGAAAAGGCTGTGCTCAAGCATTAGGCGTAAAACTGTTAACCCCCACCCCCACAGAGCAGGGGAAGCGCTTGTCACAAGCTATCACAGGGGAACACAGGTCTCCTTGCTGCTAACAAACGTAATACAACTGTACCTTGCCCAACCCGTGCCTAGCACCACATAATACTGAATCAAGAGTGCATTCTAATTATTGTCACAAAATTACTCTTAACAAATGAGTTTTTAAAAAGCAATCTCTATAATAAACTATCCTGAAAATTTTTGTACTGTATCAAACACACAAGCAAACAAAAGGCTATCAGTTAGGAATCTGAAACGTTTTTTTAATATGCCTTTCTGACTCTACTACCACCAATTACACTGTAACCACATTTAAAAACAAGTCTCATCTAAGGGTCCCGATGCTAATTGTAAAAATCCACATGTCACTCTGAACTGTTTCCCTATCAGAAAATTTAAAAAATACTATCATTTACTACACAATTATTTAAAAACATATCAACCTGTATGGGATTTAAAAATATTTAAGTAGCTTATTTAAATTAAAAAGGCTTCAGTTTTCACTTTTAAAACCTGAATTAAAACACATCTTACACATCTCAAGTGCATAGAAGGCATCTGTTTAGACACATTTCAGCTTTATTTGTCTTTAATTCATCTCAAGTTTCTTTTATGCTTATTTATCTAAGATTCAGCTTTAATTTATCTCTTATCTAACAAATTAATTAAACTGATTGTATTGACACCTTTTACACTGAATGTTTCTGAGTCCAAATATTTATATTAAATAGTTCTGATCTTTCTTTAAAAGAAGAATTTTCTAAAAGAAACCTCTCTCCATTACTCAAATAAGACTCGTATCTCTTTGTGGCTACTACAATTTAAGTCTGTGTGTGCTGGGCTATACTCTCCCATACTTAAAACTGCTCTTGCAACTTTTAGTTATGTACATAATCTTTGCCAAGTAGACTTAAAGTGCCATCAATAATTAGAGATCTGCATTCTGATTAAATACTATAGTAACAATACATATAATTTAAATCAAATACCATGACTCCCCCACCTCAAGTGAAATTCATTCTACTCATTCATTGGTTCATTTTTACAAACAGTAATATAAAAATAAAATTCTGACAAATAATTTCAACACAGCATATTATAAATAATATTAACTATACAATAATAATCAAGTTAAATCAGGTTCACAGCAACTACACAGTACCACCAAGCCACCTAATTTATAACAAAATGTGTTTAATATTTGCACCACTTAAAAAACAAAGTTTTCTACAACTATGTTATTTGTACCACAGGATGACAATCTTTAGATCTGATTAGAGTAGAACTATGAAAATAATCACTGGTGGGAAAGAAAGGATGGTGAGAAAAGAAGAAATGACCAATAACGTAAAAACAAAATATACAATACAAATCAAATAAGCAAATGAAAGCTAGCTGAACTGTCACAGAACAACTGCAAACAATAATTCTTCCTGTCTGTAGGTGGAAGAACAGCCTACCCTTCCCCAAATCCCTCCCCTCCCAAATGAAAACAAACATAAAAGGTATAAAAGCAAGCCACCAAGAGAGCATTTGTTCCCCCTCAAGGTAACAAGTGTTTCACAACAGACAACTGGCCTATTTCTGGGTTCTGTTACCCTGCTCAGTCCTGGGCACTGGCAATGCTATAAACGCAAATGAAAGGCTGGCTCTTTCTACCATGCGAACAAACGTCTGCCAAGTAAAGAGGCTCTTACATACCGCTGGGTTTACAATGAACTTGGAGCCTAAGGACTACTTCCATGTCTGACACACAAATTTTTAAAAATCAATGAAAACAGTCAGAAGGTGAAATAAGGAGAAAACAGGGTTACTCACCGTGGAGTAGTAACTCTTTCCTTTTCTGTGTGCAGCTCCCCCAGCAGAGCTGGGTGGTTTCCTGGAGGTGCCAAGAGAGGTTAGCTAGCCCTGCCCCTCAGCGCATAACAACACATCCTTTCACATATTCATGAAATGGTCTCAACTCTTAGACCTTAAGTATGAATTTTTTTTTTCCAGTGAAAAGTTAGTAAAAGCTGAGATCCTAAGAATGATTTAACTAAGAATGACTTAACAGATCTATCAAAGGAAAGGGGGCACGAAGTAAAGAAGAAATATTTGCGATGAAAAATGACGACTCCTCTACCTTGAGTAACCCTGTTTTTATAGATGTTAGTTTTTGCATCCTGCGATAGCTGGTTAGACCTAAAAGATTCTAAAGAATGGACTGCAAAAGGAGAAATTAATGACGATTTGAGGATTAAAGGCAAGTGTCCAAAATTCCTATATGACCCTGAAAAGACATAATCCAATTTCCACACCTTTAAAGGCAGAACTATGAGTATAAATTATATCACAGGTATTTCTATGAAATCATTAACTAAAGGTTCCAAGAGCAAAATAGAGAGGTCACATTTTAAGATTAATTCAGTAACCTTGGTATCTAACAAAACTGTTAAAATTTCAAACTGAACTAAAATAATTTACTCTTAATTACCCTCAAAGGCCCTTATTTCATCCATCCTTTGAAACAGTAAAATTTATAGTATGTACAAGATACTCAGTAACCTTATAAGGCGAAAGGCCAAAAAGTACAATGTAGATACCATTAGGTATGTAATTAATACTTAGGACAATCAACTCATCTCATCTAAGCTTTTTATTTTTTTTTTCAGTCTCTATAATTACATAGCACAGAAAATTGTTTTTCACATGTGGTAGCTATTTTCCTCAACAATGGGATTTTGAGACCATCCCATATACTCTATCAGGAACTAAGATTTCCTTACAGGAAAATTCAGAACTAAACTAAACTTGTGGTTTTTTATTGCTGCAATTTGCCAGAAGACTAATACTACTAATATATGTGCAAGACAAACTGAATAATAAGTGATCTGACAAAAATAATTAAAGCAGCTAGAATATTTTACCTAACTCAGATTTACGTAAGAAAAAATGTAAGGTTAATTTTTTAGAAAAGAACTGAGCTGCTAGGTGCTTCCAAACACTGGTCTGGTATTTCAGAAAATGCATAATGTCCTACAATACCACAGCCAATTACCACAGTCACTCTTGATATTAACAGGAGTGACTTCCTCAGACATCTTAGGCATCACACTAAAACACTGGTCACCGTTACGTGTTTCCTTTTCTCCCCAACTAGGTACATTTTATTCTATCTCCTTTGGAGTAACTCATGTCCAAAATAAAGAGTTCTTTTCGTCTCCTAGTTTCCAATTGACCTGCTACTGATCATCTCCAAGAATTATGTTGCAGATCTTCTTTCTTCACACTAGGCAGTATGATTTAATATCACACAACAATGGCACCATCAACTGACATTATCTGATTAGTTCTTTCAAATCAATTTACACTGAAGAGATTTTAATAATTGACTGTATTAGGATAAGCATTTTAGAAATTTAAAAGGCCAACTTTGTTTTATTATACTTTGGTGAAAACTATCTTACTATCTGCAAAAAAAGGTGAAATGTTATATAAAGTCAATGTAAAAACTCACACATTGCCAAAATAAATTAAAATTTCAGACGAAGGTGATCCCAGTTAGCAGTTGGTTTAAAAAAAAAGAAATTTCTGTTACAAACTAATTCAAGCCCAGGGAAGACTTTACAAACTCTCTTTTCTTACAATTCAAAGGCAAAGAAATGCTCATTCATCTTTAACTGTCCTTTGTATAATCATGACCCTGAGTAGGTGTATGTAACTACAAAGAACCCTAAATATGTGTATCGTTCAAGGATTAAAGCGATTGAATTTTTCCTTGTTTTATATTTTGTTTCATTACTATGTGCTATTAAATATACAAGAAAACATTTTATATTTATAATCAAAACATTAAAATATATAAATATATATTTATATTAACATAATTTTGTATTACTTCGTTACATTTTATTATGTTAAATTTTTACTCTAAGTGAAAATTCTAAAACACAACCCGTTGAACAAATATTTATTTACTTATTCATGGCTGTGCTGGGTCTTAGTTGTGGAACATGAGCTCTTGGGTGCGGCGTGAAGGCTCTCTAGGTAAGAAACATGGGTTCTGCAGCCCCATGGCAATGCGGGATCTCAGTTCCCCAGCCAGGGATGGATCCCACATCCCCTTAACTGGAAGGCAGATTCTTAACCCCTGGATCATCTGGGAAGTCCCTAAACACCACACTTCTAAATCTAAATTAAAACCTGGAAAAAAAACCTTAAAGGGATATTCATGTCAATTTTATAGCTTATAACGTATAGTAAAGGGGGTCTTTAAATAAAGTTTTTATAATTAGGGACTGTTTTCCTTATTGAAAATGTATTTCATTATATACAAATCTAACTAGCTTTGTAATAACCAAATATATGGAACGTTTGTCCTGACGCACATTATTCGGAGAGGATAAAGACTTTGCTTCAGTTCACTAACAGAGCAGTTGGCTCTATGCTGATATGAACTTCAACGGAAACCTCTAAGCCTCTTGAGCTGACCTTCAGCAATGCATCCTAACCATCATTCAATACTAAAAAGTCTTCTAATTACATACACAAAAGATACATGCCTTTGTTCTTTGACAAACTATTGAATTAAAGGACCACACTTCTCAACATGTTTAAGCAGAGTTAAGTTTACTGATATAATCAATTGATGTGTGAAGCAGCTTTTTGGTACGCCTTAGCCTTAAGTTATGTTCTCACTATATTATATACTGTTAAAGAGCATCAGGAAAATCAAAACCATTTCTGTAGGTCTCTCACTTTAAAACAGTGTTTAAAATCTCTTGAAAAAATGAATTTTGGTAAAGTTCTCTTATATCAAACTATAAAGCTTGATGAAAAACAAAAGTTCTTTAAAAGAATTCAATAAATTTCTAGACAAACTTAAAATTGATTTCCTTACCTTAAATGACCCTACTTCTCCCTCTTAAATCTAATGAGTCATCTAAAAAGTTCAGTGCCTAGAAACAGTTTTTAGATAAGTGAAATAAGTGGGAATTATGAAAAAAGTATGACTCCAAATGACTAATTATTTAGGAAATGGAAAGACAAGCAAGCCATTTTAAAACCACTCCTTGAAGATTCTTGTTGCAAAATCAACAAATAATTCTCCCCTTGTGTTCTTCTGAGAGAGCAAGGGTTCCTTCCTTATTTTTGTGTGATTTTCAGTAACTTTCTCAGCAATGAGATACTGGAGTTCAGAGAAAATGATCTAAGCCGGGATGCTGAGACTAGCATCTACATACTTGGTGAGTGACCTATAAGTCGGATATTGCTGATTTCATTTTAATTTTTTCAACTTAAATGGTAGTACTGACAATGGACTAAATCAAGGCATTCATTCAAAATAATAATACTCTGAAAAGCACTTAAATTAATAAAAGCAACTTTGTGGGTCTCAAAGGTTTAACATCAATGAAAAATAGAGAACAAATTTTTATTAAAAAAAAAACTACCCCAGGTTTTTTGCTACAAAATCCTTACCAGTGATAGACCAAAAAAAAAGTGCTTTTCTTTCTTTTTAAAAAGAATTTATCTCAATTAACTCAGTAACCTAACAGACTTAATAGCTATAAGTTGATATTTTACAACTGATTATCACTGCAAGTTATTTGATCCTAGTACCATATGCAAAATCTGAATAAAGCCCTAAAGTTTATAGACCTAAACTATGCCTCAGTTATTTTTAGCCTAACAATGACAAAAAGGTTAAAGTTATACAGAAACAGACCAATAACAGAACCAGTGACTCATTATGTGACTAAGTCTTAAAATATATGCCAAATGGCAAAACAGCAAAATATATAAAATAGTTATCTTTACTTACAAGTTAGTAACCGGCTCTCCTTTCAATGGAGGTAGGAGGTTTCCTGAGCCAATGAGACAGTTGTGGACTATAGTCAGACTCTGCAGAACATCATCTCTAGAAGAAATAAAAACCATTTTCATATTTGAGAAGACTCCAAATCTCTATTTAACAAAAAGTCTAGAAGAGTCTAAGGTGAAGTACAAGAACTTTATCAAGTGGGAATATACAAAATTAAGCCTTAGAAAGGATGAACATTTTCAGTTTACCCACTTAACAGTATAAGGTAATTAAACAGATACTTACTGATAATATCAGACCTACCTACATTTAAATAATCTAAATAATCACAAGTAACAACAACTGATTGCCCTTTGTGAAGCAACTCTGAATCTAATTCCCTGTTTATCCAAAGATCACAACCACTAAAAGGGAACATTATTACAGAAGATTCCCTACTACAGTCTATCTTTTAAAATGGATGGAGTAGGGCACGGCAAGCTACTCCAGTGTTCCTGCCTGAAGAATCCCCACGACAGAGAAACCTGGAGGGCTACAGTCCATGGGGTTGCACAGAGTTAGACATGACTGAAGTGACTTAGCAAAGGGACTGCTCTGGCGGTCCAGTGGTTAGGACACGGCACTTTCACTGCCGAGGGCTCAGGTTCAATTCCTGGTCAGGGAACCAAGATCCCACAAGCCATACAGCCTGGCCAAAATTTTAAAACAGACTAGGTAAACATTTATTCCAAAAAGCAGTTCAGAGTAACACACAGCTGACATAAGTCAATCATACTTCTTCTTCTTCCAAGCCCATTCCTAGTGGATTTGCTTATTAAAAATTTCCTGTTATTTGATACATACTAATTTTCTTACTATATATAAAGTAGTCTCAAAGAACTGTTTCCTGTTAAAGCCCTTTGGGACAGGAAAAAAAAAAATCTTAGGGATTATTTCCCTAGGTAATAGTAATACCAAAATATGAATTACTAAAATGAAATGAGCCAGTAAAAGCTACAGTGAATCTAGAAAAACAGACATTTCCTTACAAAGCAGGCATATTTATACACACTTCCCAAAATATGCACAAGTGAAAATGCTAAGCAGAAGGCACTAAAAGCAAACTAGAAAAAACTCCGAGTTTTCCTATTTCAGATGTTTAATTATGAGAAACTTTCTGTTGCTAAACTACAAACCATTTTAAATGATTTTTCTAATCACATTTATGGGAGGCATCCAAAACACACCTTGAAAATGAATACATCTGATATGCCACAAAGAGAGGGAGAGGTGTGAAAAGAATGTTTTAGTCCACAACTATACACCATTAACTGATTATAAAAGAAAACTAACCTAGACATTTCGAGTTCTCCATCCCCGCAACGCTGGAGTTTGCTGAGCTCAGGCTGGAGGAAAGAGTCCAACAGATAGAAGGCGAAAGCCACCTCTTCAGAAGAAGGAACATGCCACTGTATCCCCAAATTCCACAAGTCCCCTGGTTTACCCCAGTCCTACAAGACAGAATTTAACCAGCAATTTGAGAAGTTGGAGGGAGGGGGAAAAAAACAACACACACACATAATTTAAAAGGCTTAAAAGAAAATGTATAAGTAAACCAAACCTGAGGCAACAAATGCACACCAAAAAAAAATCAGACATCACATGATTCCTTCATTATCATTCCTAAAAAAGGTCTCCCTAAATGTAAGTTTACTGAAATAGTAACAGTAAGTTTATGTGAGGCTATTATTGCACTCTGCTCTCAAGTTATATCACACTTTTCAAGTTTAAAACATTTCAATAATAGTTTTAGTAATCTATGTTAAAAATAAAGAAGTTAAAAAAAAAAAAAAGGCAACACTTTTGTACACAACAGGGGAAAATCCCACACTTTGAATTTTTCTAAGAAAAATAACCCAATATATCCTGGAATCCTAGATTATTGAAAATGCTTGCCTTGATAGGAAAGTATTCAGAAGGAGGCTTGTCAAAGCCGCCTGGCACACTGCAGTACTCGGTAGGGTAGATAAGTGTAGTAGAACGAAGAAGGTGATGCAAAAGGTTACAAGACAGAGTGTAACCCTGCTTACAGGTTAAGTGTAGGGTTCTTTGGAGAATCTTTACAAGCTGCTCCCTATAAAGAAGCAACTTCTTCCCATCCACTCGAGTAATCTAGGAAGAAAACATTTGAAGATATTTTGTTTAGAAGATCAGGAATCAATATTTAAAGCCTATGTTTGGATACTAAAGTTGTCTAAAATAGTAACAATGTTTCTTAAAATGGCTTTAATTCATTTTGATTGTTATTTTAATTATATTCTAACAATGAATCTTTCTTAACATCAAAAAACACATTTTCTGTGTTTAGGCTCTTAAGCGCCGTAGTAACATCCTTTTCAAGACTGTACCTCCTGAAAGAGACAAAACTTAATTGAATTTCTCTGTCCTTTGGTTCCTGAACTAAACTGTCCAGGAAACTGAAGTTTGATTGATGGCCAAATTTAAAATATGGGAAAGGGGAAGATGCTAAATCTGATAAACTTTTCAATTAATGAGTTATCCACATTAGAATTAAAAACATTAGGCATGAAGTAGTCAACCATTATCATACTCTTTTCAAAACAAGAAAATGGCATCATCTGCTTTTTGTAGTCAGATCCAAATCTTTCTAACTTTACAAGTTTGGAAGTCCATTTTTCAAAAACAGAGGATACATCCTCAGAGCAACTCAACATTTTCACAGAAATATTTTCTTATTCCACAGATTTACAATACCTCAGACAAAAGTTGAAGATTCCATAGTAACTCCTTATCTAGCTCTTCGTCATTTAATACATCATCATCTAAAAATAGCAAAATAGTATCAGTGGGGGAAAAAAACAACATCCAACGAAATCCATCATTTAAAAATATTTGTATTTAATACTTCTAATAGCTGAGAAAAGTCTCTTTTAGGAAGCTTTTCATTCTTTCGTTGTTAAGCTGGGCTTGCTCCAGCGGAGGTGGAAATTTAATTTTCAGAAGGTAAACACACCAACCAGGACTCCTGCCCCTTCAAATCTCACAAAATACCTTTTATTTTTTACAGCAACCTCTGAATGGTTCTTTTATGTATCAAATTTTAATAGAGTAAAATTTCTAAGCTATCTGTCAATCTGGATGATAACCTTGTTTTAAGCAATTTCATCCCAAACTGCAAAATTAAAACACCACACAGCTTAAAAAATCTGTTTTCATCAGTAGAGTTGTAGAAATCAAGAAAAACTTCCAAAATCATAAATATAGATAATAACCTTAAGACTTACTCATTGTAAGCTGAGTTATAACACTGCAGCAGTGGGGAACAAATAGCTTCAAAGATTCTTCTGGGCAGCACTGAAAACATATTTGTTTGTATAAGTAAGTTTTTTTGAGAGGCACAAATATTTAACAGTCACAAGCACACACTAGCACTATATTCAGAGGCAAATAAGGGCTGTAAGCAGCTATGAAAGAAACATGTGAATTTTAAGAATGACAAGCATGTCTAAAATAATTAACCACATAAAACTGTTGGCAATCGATTCATTACTTCATCGGTCCAAAAAACCCCAACTCACCTTGACTGCAGCACGGCACATGTCTGCCACCATGCGTCCTGCGACTCTTGTTTCAAATATATGTGAAATAGAAAAATTAAAAACCTTCTGAAGGGCCACCTATTAAAAGATAACGTAAAAATGAAAATGTCTAACTAGCACTTTTATAAAAATGAAACATCTTTTTAAACACAAGAGAAAATGTGACTCAGATTATACTAAAAAAATAATCAAGTAGGAAAAATTTAACCACCTGAATATATAAAAATTAGTTTAATACTACTACATTCAGGTCTATGAACAGCCTTTGCACAAGACCCTATTGTGACCAAAACATTTGAGGCACAAGATTTTATTTGCCATAGAAATGCTGAACACAAAACTAAAGCTGCTGGAAGCAAACGCAACTTAATTATCTTGCTGGTCAATTTAAAACAGAGGGAATCTTGAGGAGTATCTAATATTTACAGTTTGTTATTCGGACAACTACAAACTATTTCTATCTCCTCTAAATGATGAAGCATCTACTTAATTTTACAATTAGATAATTTTAATTACTGAATGAAGAAATTAGCTCTAGACATGGATTGACAAGGCTGAAAATTATAAACAACTCCTTTCAGAAGATTCTGGTTAAATAAGAGATTATTTATGTTAACTTCTTTATACTAACATAATCTCAGCAAATATCTCATGCAGCTGTAAGGCAGTTTAGCTTTTAACAAGGATAAACACTGCACAGTGATAATCTCAGATGGAGAAAGAAGAAACAGAAACGGAAACTAGGTAAAGGAATATGAAGTTCCTTCACAGTCAACTCTTGTTATGTGTAGCAGTTATGCTCTACAAAATTGCTGCGGGCACTGAATTAGCAAATACTGAACCACAGTTCTTAGGGGAAATACAGGATTAAGTTCCCATAAGCCTCTCATTACATTTTCATCAACTGATGGATACATAATTTTATGTTTCTGTTTGAAGATATCTTTTTTAACATATATTTATTATTATTTTGGCCATACCACACAGCATGTGGGATCTTAGTTGCCCACTGGGGACTGAACCCATGCCCCATGCAGTGGAAGCATGGAGTTGTAACTACTGGACCGCCAGGGAATTCCTCATCTTTTTCAAATTTTAATATGGAAAGAAAGGAGAAGCTGGTATGATATGCACATGAGTAACCTGAAGTTCAATTTTTAAAACATCAAATAAAACTACAAGTTGGAATTTAGCTCTTTGCAGCAATGCACTCTTACCATAAATATTTCTTTGGAACATTGTGTGAGGATTGTACTAAACGTAGAAGACAGACCTAATTCGACCAAACTCTCCAAGTGAGTCATTTTCTCAGTCTCTGTCTCTTCTCTTGTTTGCTCCAACGTGCTACTTTCTATGAGGCCAAAGCATCTAAATAACCCAAAGAAAATAAAATTTTAGCAACTAAAAACTGGCTTAACATTATTGGTTGATTTGATTAAATAAATCTCTATTGTCAAGACAATGCAAATGATAGGCATTTCATTTGAACACGGCTCACAAATCAATCGTCCCTTTGTAACCTCAGAAGAAGCACCATCCTTGCATAGTAATTAAATACAGGCTGCAATGCAGAGCGAGGCTAAATTTTGCTGAGACAGGACATTGTTATTTTTTAATATCTATCAGACATTAAATAGATCTGAGGTACTTGCTTACCTGTCCATAAACTGTAAGACAAAATCCTCAAATTCAGCTGTGGCAGAACAAAGTTCTCGCTCTACCTGTAACATGTCAATGTGCAGAAAATTTTCAAATAGGCTTTCATTTTTTCCCCTGAACAAAACTCAACTATAGTCTATAAAATACATCTAATACTACATTATTACACTGAGCACTGTGAGAAACAGCACCAAATTCCCCTATCAATTTAGAATAATTCATCTACTTCCCAGGGACCAAAATAAGCAGTAATTAACATATTTTTAAGAGCCAAAAAACAAAAGTTCAGGCAGCCATATTTTAAAAATTAGTAACAGTTTTCAAACTGCTTGTGTATGTATAAAGGATTCTCTCACTAGTTAGCCATCTAAATGCCAAAAGTAAGGTAATAACATACATGTCATAAAGAAAATAGTTCTGAAAAAACCAAACAGTAATGATGCCAATTTCCTCAATAGATTTATTCCTAACATAAAATGGAAAAACAAAATGCCATCACTTTTTGCTTAACAAAACAAAAAGCTGAAATACATCTTTTCATTTCAGTTGTTTACTGCAACAGCCTATTTCTCACCTACCCCCTTTGGTGGGTGCTTACCAGTGATGGCCTGGCCCTCCATTCATATAGTTCTAGTCACAAAACAGTAATTTCAATTTGTCAGCACCTCTGCAAAGCTGCTGTTAAACTTTCAAATATTACTATTCATAGACAGTAGGAATTAGACCTCAGCTGACCAATCTTTTTAGAAGAAGAAAGCATCCTTACTTCTGTGAGGTCACTTCTTTCCTGCAGCACGGATGAACAATCTACTAAAGGCACCAGAGTGGAAAATGTCGCTATAAACTGGAATGTGATCTGTGGGAAGGTGCAGAAGAGCAAGCATTAATTACACAGAGTTCTAACTCCAAAATACACACATACCATAAGCTACTGTCAAGGACCAAAAAAATTATTCTGAGGGAAATAACACAACAATCTTTCTGAAAGCTTTTTGCTTAGAACTGAACATTTTAAGGTTCCTCACAATTAACTAGCTGTTAACTGAGTAATGAAGTTGTACTAAATTTATTATCATACAGTTATTTACTAGATTTAAGCACAAAGTTTTCTAACCTTTGGTCACTAAGAAGTTACTTGGCTTCCCACCAAAAATGTAGTATTAACTAAGTGTAGATAGAAAATGCTAATGGAGAAGCTGGAGACCAGGGAAGAGGGAAGATGAACAAAATGTAAGTCAGGTTTGTATATTAAGGGAATCTAGCATTTCACACCCAGTAATTTTTATCATGCTCCTTGTGACCAGTGCAAAGAGAAGTGCAAATGATCATATGTTATCATTTTTAATGGATCTGCTTACAGAGAATAGGAAATTTAAGCTCTAAAACACTGTATGACCATAAATGCATTCAAGTTACGGGAAATGACTTAACCTAAGGAAAACCTTATATAGATCAACTAAGTGTTCATGGATCTAAACTTGAGCATCTACAGGTATAATTCCGCTACCATTAAGAAATTTTATACTTTACTGTGTTCTAAAGAATATCTGAAGAAAAAGTAACAGGATATCCATTTACACAATTAAACTTACATAGAAAACAGAATGACAAATACGCTCACCATGCATTTACTGAAGTCATTCGGATCCACCCCAGGCAACGCTCTCATCAACAGAGGTAGCATGTGGGTTGGACCTTCAGGAAACCACTTGCCCCCTGATACCAAACTGCGGGCTACTCCAATGACACAACTCAAAGTAGCTGTGAGCTGGTGAGGTTCTGTTAAAGTCTCTAGCGCGGGATATGTTCTGCAGTTTGAAAACAGAATTTAAAAAATTTTTCCATGACAGATAAACATATGTAACACATTAAACAGTTTACTAAATTCATAAACTGCATTTTGGATTAAAGGTTTGTCCGCTAGCAGAGTATTCTGAATGAATATTTGCTTTCAAGGTTAACAGAATCACAGAAATAAAGGAAAGGTACATGTTTCCCCAATTCCCTGACACCTCACCACATTTCCTCATGCCAATTCCACAGTGTAAAGAATATTAGCTGGTAGATTGCTGCATTCTTTCAGCATCTTAATCCATTCCCACATTCCAACAGGACTGCATCTAATCTAATCGTGATTATTAGAAATCAACAATGACACACAGCTACTCCACTCTTCCCTTTTAAAGGAAAAAACAATCTGACTAAAATGTTCCAGTGTCTCCTATTTTATACTTTATAAAAGGACTATGATCTAAAGTTGGAAGTCAGTTCTCAGAAACATAAGAGAATATTCTTGACAGTAGAGTGAATAAAACAGGGGGAATAAGACAGATGCAATCTTTGATCACTAAGTTAGTATTTAAGAACACTCACTCTATGGTTCAGTGATTTCATTTTTGAGACTCTCTCCTACAGGGGGAAAAATAATCTGAAATGCAGTCAGTTTAAATTCTTCTTAACAGAAAAGGTAAATAAATAATAAGGAAATTTCTAAATAAAGTAGGAAAAAAGGAGGATTTCTAACTAGGATTAAAAAAATATAACCAAACCTATGTTTATTTTAAAAGATGAATAAAACAAGCCAAAAATGCTTTAGCAGAGGATGTCTTCAGGAGATGTAAAATCAAGTGTCAAGTTTTTTTACTTTTTAAAAGACTTTCACTTGGAGATTCCCTAGCAGTCCAGTGGTTAGGACTCGATGCTCTTATTGCCTTGGCAGCCCAGATTCCATCTCTGGTCAGGAAACTAAGATCCCACAAAGCACATGGTGTGGTTTAAAAAAAAAAAAAAAAAAAGTTTTCTGTTTTTCTAAAAGAGAAAAAAAAATATCTACAAAAAATGGTAGCCAAGCCACTTCTAAACAGGACAAAATTAAAACTGAGTCTCAAAAAGTATCATTGTATTGTCAATTTTGTCAATTTAGCATCTTGGTTAAGATCACATATGATGCTGGCATTAAATTTGTCCAAAAATTAACTACTAAAGAAAAACGTGACAGATAAATCCTATTTGTATTTATAAACTTTGTTCCTTCAACTAAAAATTTATCTCGCCAGTCTTAATTCACCACCTGGAAAACAATGAAATAAGGCAAAACAAAAGGAAACACCTCAGAATTCAAAATTTTAATTCTGCAAACTACTGAAGTCGTCCCTTGAGGCAGGTCTCTCCTATCCAAAGAAAATCAAGGGACCCGTCATTGACTGACAGCTCCTGCTACCACCTGGAGCTCAAGCAGCAATGAAGAGTGAAGGCTGAAGATAAAGTAGAAAGTGCCTAACTTTCACATTCCATTAAGTTGGACATGCTGGAAGTTTCAGTGCCCTAAGACATGTACACAAAAAGGGGAGGTTGGAATAGTGATGTCCAACTTAAATATTTATGGCACAGAAGACAGGGGAAGATAGCACAAGCAACTCCAATTACAAATAATGGAGCCTTATTTTGGTACCCTTCGCCAAGTAAATAAATGTTACCAATTTTCCTCTCTCAACAGTGAGTCAAAAAACAGGCTGTCATCTGCATGCTGCCAGTAAGGACCTTGGACAAATCTGAGTTTTAGGAAACTCAAGCCGTTAAGATTCCCCTGGGCTCCAAAATCTAACATTCTTCTTCCGCTTTTAACAAAGCCATTTAGAGAAGAATCCTAAACCTGAAGTTCAGGCAGCAAAGAATGAATAAAAGAAAGCTTAAGCAATCTGCTCATGAACACTCAAGACCACTGAGAGTGGCTCTCTCCTGTGAAGCACACCAAGCTTGTATTATGACAGCGACAAGGCAAATGGAGAACTATTTTTGTTACTATTCCAACATACAAAACAAAATGAATACAGTGAAATTGACACAGTAGAAATAATTCACACAAGGTTATATATACAATATATGCAAACAATAAAGCTGAACAAATTTTCTTCTGACCTATCACTGACCCTAAGAAGCAGACATCCAGAATTATTGTCACTGCCATGCTCTTAATATTTAGTGACACTCACATTTTGTGAAACAAAACAGCCAGAGGTTTATTTATGAGCAAAAACTTCAATAACTAAAATGAGCACGTAAGTCAAAATATTTTATTCATTTCATGTCAATTTTCTTTTTCTGGTCAATAAATCTTTATCAAGTTACCAATCATTAGGTTAAAATATCTTGTTTCCCCTCCAGGAACAGGAGTAAGTATCAAGATAGCAAAACAAGCCACAGAAAAGAAAGCCATGCAGAAGAGTAGAAGAGATAAATAACCAGAGTAACAGTGGACACAGCTGAGGCTTCAAGGAAACATGTGAAGCTACACTTACCTTTCAAGTACAGGGGGTATTACTAACTCCGGTCTCATGAGTGCAAGGTTCTGCAGAGCCTGGGCTGCTTCTAAACTACCAGTTTTGCTAAACATAGCCAAGAGGACAGGCTGAATAATGCATTGTACAAAGTCTGTAACATCTTGATCTGTAAGCTTATGGCTATCAGGTACAGGAGTTAACCAAGAAGGTTTCTTGTATCTTTCACGATGTAATCTTCTAACAACACTGTTTGGCAACCGCTGAAGCAGTTTCATTAACTTGTTCTGGGGACACAGAAGCAGAAGGTCCTAGGTAGTTTGTCCTTCTCACAGAGATACTCACAGTTCCCCTCTAATGTCCCAAGTAAAAATTTTTCAAATAACAGCTTGTCTAATAATTTTTAAATACAACCTATCTTTTTATTTTTTTAATTTTATTGAAGTATATTTGATTTATAAAGCTATTAATTTCTGCTGTACAGCTAAGTGACTCAGCTATACCCATATATTTTTTCATATCCTTTTCCTTTAGGGTTTATCACAGGACATTAAATATAGTCGCCTGTGCTACCCCAGGACCTTGTTGGTTAACAGTTTGTATAATCTTATTACAAAGAACCTGTATGGCCTAACTAGGTAGAATAAATACTCTTACCAATTAATCATCGATAATAATAAACACTTTCAAAATTCAGTTTTAATTTCTAGCATCACATGAGTCTTTCATTACTTGAAAAGCCATTTTAACCCAGCAATTTTAAAAAAAAGCATACACACAATAAAACCGAAAAGACGATTCCATTGTTTTGTGGCATTTTGCCACCAGCTACTAGTATTTTTGTCACCAGTTACTAGTATTTATTTCTATATGTTCTATAAACACAGTTACTTAATGTGAACATAATCATGCTCACACAGGGAAAGCTTAGTTGAGCGACAGAAAATGTACACATTAGGCAATAGTCACATGAGACTATATCTTAAAAAAGAAAATCCAAACTGTAAGAGTAAAATATGAACATTACTCACCAGCCAGCGGCCATTATTTGAAGGATGGTAAAAAGATGTGATGCTGTTAAACAAACCAGCCAAGTGCTTTTGCACTAACTTACTTGGTCCACCCTGTTCAGATAAAAGCAGAAATATTAGTACCCACGTAATTCTGTAAAACTGAAGGGGTTAACAAGCCCAGGCCTATATACAAATCACTAACGTGGCTCACATTCATCCTGCTGGCAAAAACTAGTTCTACCTCTGAATGAAAGTCAGAAACAATTCCCAGATGAATTTCATACAAATCAATTCAAGACAGTCTATTAAAAAGAAGGGCAACTTATTGAAATCGAATCATAAAATGGAAAAGATATTTTTCAATTCAGAGTTAACAGTATCTTTTACTGTTTACAGTTAAATAACTTTTGCCACTAACGTATTCATCTTAAAATAACCAAGTATGCCACATTAAGCATAAAAAGCATTCCTTAAATGACTGAAGAACTGAAGAATTTCTAATTGCAGGAAATAAAGATTAATATAAATACATTCACATATTTATTAGTACTTCTAAATGTTTCAAGTGATTAAACTTGTTATATTTGACCATATTTTGACCCAGAAGAAAAAGATTTTTTTTTCCTTAATCTATTACCAAAACAAACACACAAACCAACCAACCAAGCAACAATATAACCAGGGTTGCAGGGGGAGGGGGAGAGGAGGAAAAGGCTAGCATTCACCTTACCAAGTTGAACAACCCTGGGAATACAGGACTAAAATATAATAATAAAGGTCTTGAAACTATCTGTTTCAAGATGATCTTTTTCAAGAAACAGCACAGATTCATAATGTATGCCAATATCAAGTCACTGTGTCACATACTCAAAACTAACATAGTATTATTCATCAACTATATTTGAATTTAAAAAAGAATCAGCACAGTCCTAAAGTAGACTATCCAGTTACACCAGGAGCATGTCTTTCTGCTGAAATGAAATCCACACTCATAACTATTGAGACCATAATTCCACTGCAAAATACCAACAAAATTTTCAAACTTCTAACAGTAATGAGCATTAACTTTTAATTATATTAAATATTCATATTTAACACAAAATGAAGTTGTCAATATAAACAAGTGTGTGAGCAACTAAAATGAGCCTGATACCAATCACTATCTAATCCTGTGGCCCCTAAAGCCCAAGTTCCAACTCACGACTTAAAAAAGATAGTAAATATCCAAACGTTTTTGCTTTTATTGAATATCAGAAAGAAAATGGGATTTCCCCTCTGTTTAATATTAAAATAACAACCAAAAAAGAAAAGCTTGAAAGTTTCTTTTCTTTTAATCTTACAATGAAATTTACTATCTAAACTTCTGGGTTTCCCTGGTGGCTCAGTGGTAAAGAATCTGCCTGCCAATGCAGAAAATACAGGTTCAATCCCAGATCTGGGGAGACCCCACATGATCTGGAGCAATTAAGCCCATGTGCCACAATTCTTTAGCCTGTGCTCTAAAGTCCGGGAGCCACAACTACTGAAGCCCAAAGTGCCCTAAAATCTATGCCCTGCAACAAGAGAAGCCACCAAGTGAGAAGCCCGTGCACTGTAGCTGGAGAGTAGCCCCCACAGCTATGAAGACCCAGCACAGGCAAAAATAAATATTAAATAATTTAAGAGCTAAACTTCTCAACCATTCTGTCTTTTCAACAAAAACAGCCAACTAAGCAGTGTAACCAGGGAGAAAATAGCAAACACAGAACAATATCAAGTATCACATGCAGAATAATTCAAAAAGGAGATAACTGCAGAAGCAATATGAATGAAAACTTAAGAGAATTATGGTATAAAAGTTGTTCTAATACTCTTATTTGAAAGATGACATCAAAATCCAAATATGTAGACTGTAGTTTTATTTCTCTTCAATGATGTTGGAAAAATAATCCTTTATGCTTCTCTCCCTTCACTAAAATTACTTTGTCAACAAGCTTTGTGTTCAGTGTAATGTTTTATGTGAACACTGACAATAAATGCATTAATACTGAGCATATGCCCAACTCTGCTTTCAAATCTCACCTTTATCAATTTAACTTGGGAAAGTTCTTTTACCCATGACTCTGGTTCTCAGTCTGTAAAACTATTACAGACATTCTGAATCTCTTGAAACTCTAACTGTCCCCCTACTTAGAGTATAACTGACCTACAACACTGTTAGTTCCAGTACATAACATAGTGATTTGATATTTCTATACATTACAAAATGATCATTATAATCAAAACTCTGAACTTCTGACCCTTACTTTAAAGGTCCATTATTTAACGAGATTTATAAATGGTACGTTATAACTACATTCTGAGTCTGAGAAACACAAGTTTACTGCATCAGAAAATATCCAAGAATCAAATGAGCAACTAAGTCACTAATTTAGACTTATGCGGTTATGCAGAATTTCTGTACGGTTAACCCCCAATTTTTTTTATTATTTTTTTTTTTGGTTAACCCAAAATGTATAGAAACTATATAAAACAAACATAATGTACTACAAACCATCATGGCAGTGATCCATATTACAGCATGTCCTATGTCATAAGCATTTGTTAAAAATCTTGGAACTAACACTTGACTGCTTCCCACTGGGAGGTTCAAGCTTCTCAGAATTCTTGTAAATACCTTTAAAAAGAAAAAAGAATTAAGGATAACCATTGACAGATATAGAAAAAGGAGGACATCAAGGCTGTATATTGTCACCCTGCTTATTTAACTTATATGCAGAGTACATCCTGAGATACGCTGGGCTGGAAGAAGCACAAGCTGGAATCAAGATTGCCAGGAGAAATATCAATAACCTCAGATATGCAGATGACACCACCTTTATGGCAGGAGGTGAAGAGGAACTAAAAAGTCTCTTGATGAAAGTGAAAGAGGAGAGTGAAAAAGTTGGCTTAAAACTCAACATTCAGAAAACTAAGATCATGGCATCTGGTCCCATCACCTCATGGGAAATAGATGGGGAAAAAGTGGAAACAGCGTCAGACTATTTTTTGGGGCTCCAAAATCACTGCGGATGGTGACTGCAGCCATGAAATTAAAAGACGCTTACTCCTTAGAAGGAAAGTTATGACCAGTCTAGATAGCATATTAAAAAGCAGAGACATTACTTTGCCAACAAAGGATCATCTGGTCAAGGCTATGGTTTTTCCAGTGGTCATGTATGGATGTGAGAGTCGGACTGTGAAGAAAGCTGAGTGCCGAAAAATTGATGCTTTTGAACTGTGGTGCTGGAGAAGACTCTTGAGAGTCCCTTGGACTGCAGGGGGATCCAACCAGTCCATCCTAAAGGAGATCAGTCCTGGGTGTTCATTGGAAGGACTGATGCTGAAGCTGAAACTCCAGTACTTTGGCCATCTCATGCGAAGAGTTGACTCACTGGAAAAGACCCTGATGCTGGGAGGGATTGGGGGCAGGAAGAGAAGGGGACAACAGAGGATGAGATGGCTGGATGGCATCACCGACTCAATGGACATGAGTTTGGGTAAACTCCGGGAGTTGGTGATGGACAGGGAGGCCTGGCGTGCTGCAGTCCATGGGGTCACAAAGAGTCGGACACTACTGAGCGACTGAACTGAACTGATTGACAGATAGCAAGTAACTCGTTCATTAAATAACCTACGTGTTATATATTAGTGTTACGGTATATATTCTCATTTGATTGGTTTTTATGACATACTGTTTGGCAATTTGCTTTATTCCTTAGGAATTCATATAAATAACTTCATACCTTTTTAAAATGATACTCTGAGGTCACAGGCATGCAGTTATGAAGCACTCATATTCAGGTATCCCAAAACAGGCCAGTGGCACACAGTTAATCATAAAAAGGCAAACAGTAGGTAACTGTAGTTCAATGTGAAATATTCTGACTACTTTTTGCCTCTCTAAATGCACACAATATTATTCTTCCTATGCTTTCATTCCAAGCCAAGGATGCACAAAACAAATATTTTCTAGCTGATTTCTCTACCTCTTAAAATTTTAAGACTTGATTTCCCCCTAAGAATCTGCATTTTAATCAGTCATGTAATGTATTACTACAATTAGATTTATATTTAAAACATAATTAAATGTCAAATATGGGGGCTAAAGGTGGGAGAAATTTACTTCGCCATCTTAGTTTCTACTGGCTGGCAACAGAGGAAGGCAGCACAAACAAAGGCAATCAGAGCATTTGCCTTCCGCTGCTCCCCAGCCCTGCTCTAGTCAGCACGCGCATCAGAACCAATCACAGCCCGACCACAGTCCTCCGGAAGCTCCACAGGTGATTCTCCTGCATGGTAAACAAAACCCAAGATGCAACACACCTAGAGACATTTTCCAGCTTTATTTACTCTAGGAAAGTATACAATGTGATTTTAAAAGTGGGGAATACTCTAGAAGAACAATATAGTATAAAAAATTCACTGGAAGGGATCAGTGTATGACACCTTGAATAATATTCTTAGTACTTTATAAATCACTCACTCTGAAACTTAGAGAATTCATGCCCTGCATTGGTAAGACAAAACATTTATGATAGCTTGATATGATCCAATTACTTTCTGAAAATAAATGACCCATCCTTATAAATTACTTATGTTTACTAACAGTCAAAAAATACTTTCTGTGGTGCTAGAAATCAGCAACCACACACACTTCTTAAAGATATAAAGATGATGTCAGTGCTACCGTGTTTGTTCAAATGTTCTTAATTACCTTTGGTACATATGGATCCCAATCTATGTATCCTATATTATCTGTAGCCAATCGAGCAAAGAGATTTACAAGTTGCTGAAAGTAAACAAAAAAGAAAGACAGTTAAGTAAATACATTTGTTGTTTTTAGGGGTCACAGTCACACCCTTTATCCATTTGTTCTTTTCAGAACAATCATTATTGGCACAACTGAATTTAATATTTATATCTCAGTCTTTTCAAATCTCCAAATTTAGGTCCTGATTCTCGTCACCCATATAAAATCAAATGCAGTTGAAATGCTTATTTTTAAAAAAGGAGATGACAAAGCATCATCCACAGTGCAAACAGATAAAAGAAATTTTTAATCAAATACACACAGAAAACACCCAGCAGGGGTCCAGCACCACACAAACGGGGGGTACAACAGGGCCTTCCTCTTCATGTATTTCACAGTACATGCATACACTTCCAGAGAGTGATAAAACCAAAATAAAGAAATGTCTAGTTGTCTTAGAATACGGCAAATACAATTTTAAAAAACTGATTACAACATCGCTAACAGCCCATTTTAAGGAAATGAGAAGGGGACAACAAAGGATGAGATGGTTGGACGGCATCACCAACTTGATGGACATGAAATGAGCAAGCTCCAGGAGTTGGTGATGGACAGAGAGGCCTGGCCTGCTGCAGTCCACGGGGGCGCAGAGTCAGACACGGCGGAGCAACTAAACTGAACTGAAGGAACTGAAGCTACTTATCAAATGATCTGATAGTGACTTCCAAACTAAAATGCATATAGGAAAAAGATGAGATACTCACCCCCTCCCACTGTGGGAGATTTTGCACTGAAACCCAAAGGCCAATTAATTCATCAAACCAAAGTCTGAAGAAGAAAAATGTTATGAATAGCAAGTGATTTACAGAAAGTGGTTTAAAGCCAGATATCCTTTGTATTTTTTTTAATCTACTATTCTTACTGATAACTACCACGACCTAGAAAAAATAACACTGAAAGTTACAAACTTAATGGAACAAAAGATTACTTTCATCTGAATATTCCCTTTCCAATTTATTTAAGCTAAAAGGAATAACCTCATCAAATTTCTACTTCATTGCTAAATAACTGTCTATCCCTATCTAGAAGCTTCTCCTTCCTTTCCATGCCCTTCTCCTTGAATGCTTTCCTTTTACTACCTGTTCCTGCAACTCTCCCTACTCTCTTCACTTTAATAGGCCAATTAGTAATTACACCATTAACTAGCACTACAGTAACAGTTTCATAAAAGAAATGAGCCACAAGTGTTAGGAGCAATTAAAGTGGCAAAAAATATCTCAAAGTAAAGAAAGTGAAGAGAATACAGGGGCAAAAACACACTTGAATATTAACCAATTTTCACAAATGTCAAAGAAATTAAGTTTTTAGAAGTTTGTAATTAAAACCAAAATTTTATAAATATATAGCCAGATACAAAATTTCTGACAGAAATTTGACAGATATAAAAGATGTGACATCTCACTATGGAAAACATGCTGGGAGAGGTGGAGGGAGGGCTAAGCATAATAATCCTCCCACCCATAATACAGTGATACGTACTATTATCATTCTAGTTCTTTTTCACACCTGTTACTTTTTCATAAAAGTACAATCTAAGTATTTTTCATTCTAGGGTTTATTATATACCTGCAGTTATGAGAGAGAGAGACTCAAGAAAATCTATACTACATGATGAGGGTTAAAATCGAGGTTTAGAAAAACATTTTTCCCTTCCCTAAACTCTATGCAATGTAACATTTCCATCACTGCCTATTTATTGAAATTTTCAGTTCCTTTTTGCAGTTATCATTCTTTCTCTCCCAATATCTTTTCAAAGCCCACATCTTGAGTGGCTTGATATATAAGTGCCTTATTTTCTCTTTATCTGCAAAACGATATTTAACTATTTTAGCTTTCACACGCACTTCAAGTTTAAGAAACATAATGCCTGAGTTGGTAATTTCTTTTTTACTTATTACTGTACTAGTCTGCCTACATACATACATACATACATATATGTATATGTGTATTTGTGCACATATACATATATGCATTCCCTACTATATTCTAGAATCTATCAATACACACACACACACACACACACACACACACACACATATATACTTACTTAAAACCTTTATGATGAAGTTCTGGAGGAAGGGAGGTAGGAAGAAATATTTCAAAATAAGTGATGGCCTTTTGCATTGTTACATCAAAAGGACACATTAAAGGCCGCCATTCTTCTAGCATCTCAGCTGTGGCATCTGCTGGAAAATACCTAATAAAAAAGAAAGTTTTCATGTATCTGATCATTGACTAAAAGCTCTACATCATTATATGACTGACAAAAAGGGGGAGAAGGGGAATGTACTCATAAGATAATATCACACACTACCAATGTCAAGTTAGGTGGCAAGAAACACACATTTTTCCAATTCTAAAATAAACAGCCTGTCACATTTAGGTTAGATAAGGTAAATTTTCTTGTCTTTGGACCTAGAAAAATGCTATAAAGCTGATAAATCTCAGATAAAATACAAAGTCATTCAAATCACCTAAAACATGATTGCTGTTATTTTTTTCTTCCCGTGTGCTGTATAATAGCAATAGAAAAAAAGAAGAAAAAAAAAAAATCCTGTCACAGGGAACCCAGTCTATATAAGAAACAGATAATCAACAAAGTGAGAAAGAGAATCAGCCCAGGAACTTCTTGGCACCTTAGGAACAAACCACTTACCCTCACTAGACTCTGAGTTCTGCTGTGTACAAGAAATTACTGAGCTAGATGATCTGGTCCTACAGGCTTTAGCATTCTAAAACTCTAAGATATGGGCAGGAGCATCCCTGGGGCACAGAAGATTCAGAAAAATAAAAGTGGAAGTGTATAGACAAACACAAAATGAAGACAAGCGGATAATGAGGACCCATTATCCATTTGGGTATGGAATGGATACCCAAATGGGGAGGCAACTGGGGTTTAAAATAATGACAAGTGTATTAAAATTTCTGATGTGAATATGGGTGAAAAAAAGGAAACCCTTTCAAATACACTTGGAGGTTTGGCCTATACCTTAATCTTATTATAACTTTATATCTCTGTGTTACTAGAATCATACTTCATTGCCTATCTTCAAAGATCTCACACACTGAATCCTCTTCCTAGTTTTTCATAGTCAACTGTCAGCCAAATAACTCAGAATAAAAGCTTGGCATTCTACAAATTATCTAAGAACCTAAAAACCAGTAAATACCTCAGTGATGATCAAAGTTCACAAAATGATAATGCTCACTAGTAGCTTATCGAATAACTTAGGTTAGTTCTTAAGCTTCTTAAAAAGGAGACATTCTAGATCTTAAAAATACATTTGTCCAAGACTGAGTAGTATAGTAGGTCAGCAACAATATCTGATCTATAAACTAATTTCAACTCTTATAATAAGCACATGATAAATATACAAATTTTCATTCAAAAGAATTCACTGCATTCATAGCAGAAGTACGTCTTAGAACGGCCTGATAAATAAGAATGAAAAAATAGTTCAAGACCATACATCTAGACTTTAACTAAACTAAATTCTATCCACATTTATCTTTAAACATCAGAATATGGGCTATTCAAAGTCAAACATTCTACTGAAATGGGGGGGGGGAAACGTATGGGCCATCTTCTTATTATTCATTTTTATATAATACCTACAAGGCTCATTTTGGAAAATAATTTTGACTTGAGTAACAATACTCTAGGGATATCTTTCAAATGAAGCCAGTTATACACACATTATTGCATTCTTACTTTCTAATGGGTGACTGACACCCACACCACTTAAACATTTCTAAATTTATAAATGAAATCTGAAAAGTTCAGTTCAAGAGTTGGAAATAATATTGCGCTCAGTGACTAACATCACAACGTCAGACACTATTTATATCTTTAATTTCCTTTTCAAGGCATATTAAAGAGGACAAGTCCACAGAAACAATAAGAGGATTTATAAATTGAGAAGCTACTTACGGTCGGCAGCTCTTCACGAGTGTTTTGAGAACATTTTCTACAGAACTGGGGGGAAAAAGCCATTTGGTAAATTAGGTTGGTATATTTTAAGAACAGATATAATTCAATTAATAAATATTTCTAAGATACACAGTTAGATATTATCTGTGTACACACAATAACTAATCCTTCTCTTTCATACACATAAAAGTCTAATGATTACCTAAATGCTGTAATCTACTCTTTCCTTTGTCTTCATTTTGTTCACTCTATACAAGGAACAAAAGGCAAGAAAACTGGAAAGGGGGCAAATCATCTTCAATCTTTACAAAGTGGGCAGCAATGACCATACTTCTCAACACATCAAGAAGTATGTTCAGAGGCTTCAAACAAACAGCAAAGTCTAGAGTGCCTCTATCAGTAACTGCTGGAGACTAGTTTTCTGTATCCTACTCGTGAGAGTTTTACAACCCTCCAAGGCACTTTATTGCCAGGAACAATTATCAAAATAACAACAGCCACCTTTTTGACCAGCTACTTAAAAAGTTAGCTGATGAATATTAAAAGCTGTAATTTATTTTCCAACTTGTAGGTGGTTCAAGTGACTTTAGTAAAGCAAAATAAACACTGGTATATGAACTTATAATAAACACTTCTACTTTAATGAAAAGCCTAGTGTGTACTGGTTTAAACACACATCACTAGAATGGAATACTTAAAATATTAACCAGGCCACAGTCAAAAGAGGTTAAATACAAATCAACAAAACAAAGAGTGATTTCAAATTGGAATTTTAAAATAAATGTGTGCCTACTTATAGTATGATATGTACAAGTAAAAATAAAACTATTCTCTACATCTCAAGAGAAAAAATTACGGGAGAAAGAGGTAACTTTTAGGCAGTGCTTCCACCTGACACTTTTTCATTAAGCTTCTTGGAATTCTTAAGTCCAGAAGTCTATCCAATGTCTCTGAAAGCATAAGAACTAATCTTAAATTCTTAAGGAAATTCTAAGGAATAACACAAACCAAACTCAGCACAAATAATCAATGTAGTATATAACCAAGAAAGAAAACTATTAACTTCATTACTTGAAGCAGTAAGAATCCTCTTTAATTTCAGAAGTATTTAGAACAAAACTAACTCTGGGCTACTAACTCATGGGCTACAACTCATGAGGTAATTCTAAAATAAAGAAGATGATCACATGGCTAGAGAGCCATCATGGAGCATTTTCTGATTATCAAAGAGAGATATTAACTTCTCTCACAAAAAAAGCTCACCAATTCAGAAACGGAGTTTAACTGAGGGAACATCTAAGCTTGCCTAGTTGTTGTTGTTGTTTTTTTTTTTTTAAAGGTGGCGGGGGTGGGTGGGGGGCGGGTAAACTTCTCTCCAACTACATTTACAACTCCCTGAAGACCACAACTATGATTTTTACTCCTGGGCATTTCTGAAGGGCTTATAACAAGGTTGTGTTTCTTTACATATATATATATATATTACTAATATATTTATATATTTATTCATTTACAAAGCTCTATAAACCTTTTCTATCAGGGCAACAAAAAAAAAGCATGGATCTTCTTTTAGTCTGGACTGAAGACCCCCACTGAGAAACAAATTTTAGAACTCACAGATAAGATGTGAAGGTCCACAAGGTTCCAAACAAAATAAGAGATCAATTTAAATACAGATTTTAAAAAAGGTAATTCTTTAAAAAAAAAAAATTCTAAAATTGTAAACTCATGATACAAGGAAATAAGCAGATGATCTATAATTCTACCACTTTCTAATGTCTGTTTTCACGTTAACTTTACATTTATTTTTAACTATTTCTGTGGCAGTATTTCTATTTGAGAGTACAACACAGAAAACCTGCTATGCTTACTGGTAACTTTTCTATTCTACCAGCAAACTTTCATATAATATCAAAAATGATTCTAGAAAGTCAGTCACAAAAGGCTGCATAGCTATGCTTTCTCCAGTTCCTTTCACGCTTCAGAAGAACAGGTGGTTAATTATACGACTTGATAGTTGTCACTTCACTCACTAGAGGAATGGGGTGTGTGGGAATGTGATTCAGTTCATCTAAATGAAGTCAATTTCAACCCCTTCTTATATATTAGCCTGTGCCATTGGAGTTATGCTCTTTATCCAGAAAAGGGTACAATCTCTCTAACCTGTGATATCTGTATAGTGACCTTTTGTGATTCTTGTAATCTCTCAAGATGAAGGGAACAATGTTTCTGTTTAAAAATAAAATAAAAGGTTAAGGCTAGATGCTACTAGATTATATTTCACTAATTTTTAGAGGGAGTGAATAATCACTAAAGTTTTCCCAACTGTTGGAAATTTCTAATGTTAAAGTGACAACAATTCAAAACACTTTTTCTTTTTTTTAATATATCAAAAGGGATCTAACAGAGGAACTAAGCTTTGGGTAGGTTTTCTCAAACCCTCTTCCCTCTTAGTAAAGGCATGTTAGGTTGGAAAGAAAGCCACAGTATATCATGTAATGAATGGTTCACAGCTTGGGCTCAGAGTCAGACAGATTTGAATGTGAACACTTGTCCAACTATTTACTAGGAGAGAAATATTATATAGCCTCATATCTATATAAGAGCAGTAATACCTACCTCTCATTAGGCTGTTACAAAATTAAACAAGATAATGTAAAGAAAGCAGTTACCTGGCCCAGAATTAAACACAATAAATGTTAACTATAATTATTTCATATTTAGCCAAAATAAATTATATTTTCAATCTCCTTAAGAACTAAAATTTTATACTAATTTTGCTTTTACACTTGTTTTACTGCCTCTGAGTAGCTATTAATTTATATTTAGGAAATGGCATCAAAATTGCAAAGTCCTCCCCCAACTGCCACCCTATTTATCAGGGCAGAAAGTAAGTTCCTGTCCCAATTCTTGAGTTCTTGCCCCAGTTTCAACAAATGATTCTGTGTGAATTTTCCTCTTTGGGAAGCAAGTTCCTTATGAGTCCTTATGTTAATAAAGTAAATGCCAAATATGTAGCAGAGAAGCCTGAGGAAAGCCAAAAGCCTTGGCCTCCAGTTACTGAGATAGTGGACTTATATAAACCTGGAGGTTATGCTTCCTACCTCTTTTTCAGGACAATGTTCATGTCTAAATCAAAGAAATGTACAGCAAATGATACAGTCAAGATGACAGCAGTATGGACTGCCCATGGCCAGAGGAACATTCAGCTTCACTTCACAATTCTTAAGCTAAAAATTAGCTTCAGAGTAATCAGACCGGCTTTTCTATAAATGAACTAGGAAACTGTAACCCTGGTATATTCTACATACCTCTCCTTCAACCTCCCTGTAACTTAATACATCCAATGTTTCCTGTTTTTCCTAAATCAAACAAATCTACCATCAGTTAGTCAAACACTATCCATCTCAAAGCTGATCTTTTAAAATCTAACACTGCTTATCAGCAAGCAGTCATTTATCACAGCCACTTCACACAAAACTTTCTTGTTCATTTGCCAAGTCGTATCCGACTCTTTGTGACCCCATGACTGCAGCACGCCAGGCCTCCCTGTTCATCACCGTCTCTCAGAGTTTGCCTAAGTTTATGTCCATTGAATCGGTGAAGTCATCCAACCATATCATCATCTGTCGCCCTCTTCTTTCCTTACTGTGTTGCCTACATTTGTAACTTGTAATACGCTACTCCAATTAAGTGCATGGAACACTGTTTCATGACATAAAACCATGACCCAAAGATTCAAATGCTTCTTTTATGAAGTAAACAATAAGCAGCTCTTAAGTTGCTAGTATTAAGTTCACAGCTACCTAGATCTTTCCCAATTTTAATTTTTCTACTGAATAATAATAAACAAAACCCATACAAATTGTTTCTCCAGTAGAAAGTAAAACAGATGAGAGTAAAAAGGGTATTTTGCCCCTGAGGCAAAAAGAAAGGAGGACAGAGAAAAGAAGCAAAGGACAAGGAGGAGGATGGGACAAAGAAGACCAAGGGAAACGAGAAGCAAGTTTATAATCCTTGCTCCAAACAATGGAACCAGCTTCTAAAATCATGTTGAAATGCATGGCATTCTAAGCAGTGGTTTCAGTAAAGACAAATACATAAGGCACAGGAGTTTAAGACTTGAAAGACAAATAGTTAACAAATGAAGTAACCTTTCACTTTTGTTACTAAAATAGTATTCTAAAAATAGTTATGAACACATGCAGTCAGCTGACACAACTGTTTCAAAATGTGTCAGAATACATCTAAGACAAAAGTACTCAAAACAAAATACTAATTCCAAATGCATGCCATATTAAAGGGTTCTTTACAAAATTGTCTGAAATAAAATGTTTATAAAAAGTCACACTTCTACCCCTTGGTTATGAACACTTGCTATTCTACTGTATTATTGATAAATAGAATCTTAAGTGGAAACTACATTTTTAAATGTTTTCAGTGACCCCTATTTTAGAAATTCAGTGGACAGAGACTAGCTGTGAGGAACAAAAAGTACTGTTGTCTGGCTCTCCAAATAGTATCTCTAATATCTCTGCATAAGAACCAAGACCATTAGATTCCTCTGGTATTAAAAATCAAGGCAAATGTGATGAAGAAAGTCCAAGAACCAAAGAATTCAAAAACCTTTCAAAGTTAATTGTTATAACTATATACAGTGTGACCTGAATGGAAATATGGTAACAGGTTCTCCTTTGCAGAGAAGTAAAATATGATAGTAACAGTAAAAAATTACAAGAATGAGAGACAATGAATAAAGAATTAATTATAGTCCTGAAAAACTGTTTTAAGTATAATTTTTCTACCTTGTTTTTTTAACAGAAGGCACACTAAGTTTCAAATTTTGTCCTACAGTGCAGCCTCTCACCAAGAAAGTGCCCCCTCAAAAGCAGTTCCCAGTATTCTTTCTGATTCCTTAAAACTGGAACAGTAATCACCAGTTTTAAACAGAGGCCGCATCGACAGAGCTGCACGTCGCAGCGTGGGCTCCTTCAGTGGAAGCATACAGCCGGTGTGTAAGGACTTCAAGCCACTAGGCCAATATAGCTCATCTTCTTGGAGCATCAACTTTAGTCAAGAGATACTAGGGAAGAAATTTTTACTTATAGAAACATGACTTAATAAACTTAATAAAAATATGAATGTTTAAGATAAAATGTAAAAATTCCAAGAAATTTCTCATACCATACCTCTCAGAAACCTCTTTGGAGAAAGGGCAGGAGGTATTAAGTGGACAGTCTGAGATGCACAGAATAGGAAGAATACTGGTTTGGAAACTAAAAGACCTACATCTCACAGAATTAAAAACAGAAAAAAAAGAAAGTGCTGGGCTAGTGATAAGAAAACAGGAAGGGCTGATTAATGAGGCAGGAAACTTTAACTTGCATGGAAGCAAGAAAAGAGAAAACATTTCCTTAAGACTTTAACCACATGCAGAGAGCATTCTGGAAAAGTAAGGGATATTTTTGACTATCACAATTAGTAGGGAGGACTCATTGAAACTTTAGTGCTTAAAAGCCAGGTATACCAGGTATCTGGCAATTCACGGACCAGCCAAGCTCAACAAAAAATTATTATTGCAAGACTTTCTAATATCTCAATACATGGTCATACAGATTAAAACTTTTTGAACATAAAATATAACTGTTATAACATTAACTATTTTTCACAGTTTTAATAGACATCAAACCTCTAGGAATACAACTAACATGTAAATTGAAGGAAGGCTGTACTTTGTTTTGCTGAAAATTTTACCTAGGGTTATTCATGATTTCTAAAGAAAAAAATTAGAGCATAATAGCAATTCTGCTGCCACATCTGATTTGCCAAAACTAAATCCTTGAGCTATATATATAGATTTGCATATAAATATGTAACTAATAATGATGGTTATTTTAAGTCTCAGAACCAAATATCACTGGCAATTAGTGATACACAAAAAATGAGGATGTCACAGAACTTCATTAATAATTTTGTTGTTGAACTATTTCATGTTTTTTTGGGACTGTCATCCTTTTTGGATAGGGCACAAAAAGCTATTCATGTTGTAAAAATTACACACTGACATTATTTATGCTGGCAGAAGTCAACTGCACAAATTTTATATGGTTTCATATACTAATCTGTCTTTTCCTAATTCATCCTTTGCCTCTATTTCTTTCACATGTAATAATGTTCAAAAATAATGTTTGGAAATACTAGTAACTATCCCACATAATTACATAAAGAATTACTGTGACACTATGTTATAAATAGGGGCTTCGCTGGGGGTTCAAACCGTGAAGAATGTGCCTGCAATGTGAGAGATTGGAGTTTGATCCCTGGATTGAGAAGATCCCCTGGAGAAGGGAATGACTACCCACTCCGGTATTCCTGCCTGGAGAATTCCGTGGACAGAGGAGCCTGGTAGGCTAGTCTATGGTAGGCTAGTCTATGGGGTCACAAAGAGTCGGACATGACTGAGCAACTAACACTCTTTTTTTCACTATGTTATAAATAAGGTCAGCTCACCTGCAAGAGTATCTTACTTCCTTTTTTCCCAGTCAGTAGTCTGAAGTTATTTCTCTCTCTCTCATCAGATGTATGACCTGTTATTTTGTATCTTAGTACTAGATTTTATTTTAATGTTCACTAAAAATACTGCTCTTACGTTTTCTTGTACTTCTGATACAGAATGTGTTTTGACCTTTTTTACTTATAAATTCAAACTTACTCATTATAAAGATGTAAAATCTAAATACTGTACTGTTTTACAGTGTAATAGCACATGCATGTTTGAAATACAGATTGCTTCAAGTAAACTTTGTTGTTGTTCAGTTACTAAGTTGTGTCTGACTCTTTGCAACCCATGGACTGTAGCACATTGGCTCCTCTGTCCTCCACTATCTCCCAGAGTTTGCTCAAATGCATGTCCATTGAGTCGGTGATGTTATTCAACCATCTCATCCTCTGCCACCTTCTTCTTTTGCCTTCAATCTTTCCCACCATCAGGGTCTTTTCCAATGAGTTGGCTCTTTGCATCAGGTAGCCAAAGTACTGGAGCTTCAGCTTCAGCATCAGACCTTCCAAAGAATATTCAGGACTGATTTCCCTTAGGATTGACTGATTTGATCTTTGCTGTCCAAGGGATTCTCAAAGAGTCTTCTCCAGCACCACAATTCAAAAGCACCAATTTTTGACACTCAGCCTTCTTTATGTTTCAACTCTCACATCTGTACATAACTACTGGAAATATCATACCTTTGACTAGATGGACCTTTTTCGGCAAAGTAATGTCTCTGCTTCTTAATATGCTGTCTAGGTTTGTCATAGCTTTCTTTCCAAGGAGCAAGTGTCTTTTAATCTTATGGCTGCAGTCACCATCTGCAGTGATTTTGGAGCCCAATAAGATAAAGTCTGTCATTGCTTCCACTTTTTTCCCATTTAACTGAGATATCTTTTCCTTTATTTCTTTTCCCATTATTTCTTTTTTGGTTAAAACATTATTTATATTTTTGAGTGTAGAAAGGTCATATTATTTATGAATTTCACTTTGGAATAGTTATCTATAGACTACAACAGGAGTTGCTGAGTCTATCTGAGTTAAGAGTCATGGCTTTAAACCAAGCAATTATTTCAGTAAAGACACGTCTCTTCAAAACATCAAGAACAGTTGAGGTGAAACTTTTAAGGAAGCTTTCCATAACAGCAGGGATAATGTGAAGTTAAGGAAATAACTTGGTAATTAGTATCAAGATGAATGGGAAGAACTACAAACAATAACTATCACTAACAGTTATAAGCTTTAACAAAATTTCCAGGAAAACCGTGGCACTGATGAAAAGGAAAGCCACAGGTATTCATGAATAACCATATGATACTTAAAAAATAGAAAAAGTGGCTGCCTCTGCAAAGTAACACCTGTCAGGACAGGACGTATGACACTTGGTTATAAAGAAACAAGTAAAAGAACTACTGAAAAAGGAGAAATTACTGAAGGAATTGCTTTCTCTCCCGCATGATTTACCAAACACTTTCAGAGGCAGTCAAAAAATCAGTCAGGAAAATTTCAGAAAGATACTGATTTGAACACAGTTTAAAGGTTCCTAAAATCTATGAAATGGTGATTCTAATCAAAAGTTCAATGAACTCATACTTTATGGTCTAGTCAAGCCAGTCTGTGCCATGTTCCCTCCAGCAGAAATAAAACTCAAAAGTAATCCTTCATGTTAAATTTTGGGTTTTCATAATAAATATTAGTAAAAACACATTTGGACATTTTACCATTTAGTTTTATGACAGGTTTTGCCATTTTTATCACTGAAATGGGTTTCTTTGTTTTAACATATGGAGTCTTCAGGAAATAAATGCCTTCTGACCATTGTATTTGTGACCACTGTCCAAAAAGAGTTAGGGCCTAAGTTCACAATTACCTATATTTATTTATTTACTCTTTTCATTAAATCATTTCACTATTTACCTATGACCTGAATATCTTTTAAAGTCTGCCATTTGCCGTCATTTTCGAAATAAATTCACTTAAGACTGCCGACTTAAATGAAGCCTGATTATTAAATCAACTGACCTGGGTAGGCATGTAAACATGTCTAGGACTGAGAGAAAAAAAACAGAAGTAACTGTTTAAAGATTTAATTTATAAAAGAGAGAAAGGAAAAATAATACAGGCATATAAAATGATGTTCTTCAGGAAATGAGTACATATATATATAACAAACTACTCTAGATAATAAAAGGAAATTGCTATTAAAAGTTGAAGATAAGATTTCCTAAAAATAAACCTCAATTACAAATTCAAGTCAAACATGCAAAGATTAAGAAATTTAAGAGTAGATCACAACTGGACAAATTGTTAACAGTGAAAAATGACACTGTGCAGTCAAGTCTGAAATCACTATTATTCAAAAAAGGACAGATGATCTCACTGTACTCTGTAAAGGATCCGAATAAAATATAAAACATTCCAAAATGAGAGATCTGGAAGAGTCAGGATGTATGCACAAGAAGCCATAAACACCCAGAGATTTATAATCTTGGAATGTCTAAACATTACTAGGAAATTATATAAACCAAGGAGTGCATCTGACCATGTTCTAAGAATAGTCATTCACTGAAACTGATGCTTCTTTAACTGTAAGTGTGTGCGCTCTGCGATGTGGGTCCCCCTGGAATAGGCAAAGCTCCTCTTTTTGAAGCATTCATTTTAGCTGAAGAATTAAAACACACATGGATATAATATGAAGAATGCCAAATGTGCATTACTTTTAGTGACAAAATACTAGATTTCAAACAAAAATGTCTCGTTTTCTTTGGCCAGTATGCTGATGTTAATTGTTAAGAGATACAGTGGTGGGAAATTCTTAAATGCAGTTTCAGATATAAATTCAGTTCAGTTGCTCAGTTGTGTCCAACTCTTTGCAATCCCATGGACTACAGCATGCCAGGCCTCTCTGTCTATCACCAACTCCCAGAGCTTATTCAAACTCAAGTCCATTGAGTCAGTGATGCCACCCAACCATTTCATCCTGTCATCCTCTTCTCCTCCTGCCTTCAATCTTTCCTAGCATCAGGGTCTTCTCCAACGAATCAGTTCTTCACGTGACGAGGCCAAACTATTGGAGTTTCAGCTTCAGCATCAATGAATATTCAGGACTGATTTACTTTAGGATGGACTGGTTGGATCTCCTTGCAGTCCAATGGACTCTGAAGAGTCTTCTCCAACACCACGGTTCAAAAGCATCAATTCTTTGGCACTCAGTTTTCTTTATAGTCCAACTCTTACACCCATACATGACTACTGGAAAAACCACTGCTTTGACTAGATGGACCTTTGTTGGCAAAGTAATGTCTCTGCTTTTTAATATGCTGTCTAGGTTTGTCATAGCTTTTCTTCCAAGGAGCGTCTTTTAATTTCAAGAGGGCAATAAATTATTTTAGGAGTCAGGTTACATAGAAATGATCACATTAAAATGTATATTTGCTTGCTTATCTCAAGTAATCCAACATTTCTCAACTAAGATCAAGCTCCAAAAGTGCTCTCCCAAAAGTACTTTAAATGGAAATACTTACTTAGGAAACCAATTTAATCCCAGGTGTTCTGTCTTGGAATATAATATTCTTTCCACCATGTCATAAAGTGGTCGCCAAGGTAACTCCAAATCATCTCTTGAAAGAAGTTCCTTTTTCCTAATTAAAGAAAGAGTGTTCCCATTACACACACCATACAGGGAAGGCAGTTGTTAAATGCTGCTGTCATCACAGTGGGTTTTGCCTTCCCCCGTCCTCAGCCACTCACTGGGAAAACATGACAGTAGGAAGAACACGCACAGGACTTTTGCTGCTGCTCAAACCTCAAAGGGCACCACGTAAAAAGAGGCATCACACAGCCACTACAGAGAACAGTGTGGAGATTCCTTAAAAACCTGGAAACATTGCTGCCATATGACCCAGCAATCCCACTGCTGGGCATACACACTGAGGAAACCAGAATTGAAAGAGACACGGGTACCCCAATGTTCATCGCAGCACTGTTTACAATAGCCAGGACATGGAAGCAACCTAGATATCCACTGGCAGACGAGTGGATAAGAAAGTTGTGGTACATATACACAATGGAATATTACTCAGCCATTAAAAAGAATGCATTTGAGTCAGTTCTAATGAGGTGGATGAAACTGGAGCCTATTATACAGAGTGAAGTAAGTCAGAAAGAAAAACACCAATGCAGTATATTAACGCATATATAAGGAATTTAGAAAGATGATATGGTAATGATGACCCTATATGTGAGACAGCAAAAGAGACACAGATATAAAGAACAGACTTTTGGACTCTGTGGCAGACAGCAAGGGTGGGGTGATTTGAGATAATAGCACTGAAATGTATATTATCATATGTGAAATAGATGACCAGTCCAAGTTTGATGCATGAAACAGGGCACTCAAAGTCAGTGCACTGGGACAACCCTGAGGGGTGGGATGGGGAGGGAGGCGGGAGGGAGAGAGGGTTCAGGATAGGGGACCTGAACCCTATAGGGACATGGACACCCATGGCTGATTCATGTCAATGTATGGCAAAAACCACTACAATATTTTATTGTAATTAGCCTCCAATTAAAATTAATTAATTAAATTAAAGAATTAAAGAAAAAAAGAGGCATTACAATTTGTGCCACCATTATTGTAGATGAGTTTCATACTTTCCTGTACTATCTATGGAGTATTCCCTGTTTCTGGAATTATGCTGGGTGTCCAGGATAAGGAAAAGAATAAATGATCCCTGTCTTCCCAAGGATCTTACAACTTACATAAGGGAAGATAATTAGTATAAATGAAACAATCAGTGTGTGCTAGAGAAGAGAAGGCTTCATGGAGGAAAAAGAATTTTAATTAAGAGGTTAATTAACACAAGTAGTTTAAACATATGATAAAGTCTTCTGCAATCTTTTTCCAAAATGGTAACCTGGTACTTGGTCTTACCAAAGAACACTTGGCTCTCCTCATTCCCTAAAATCTTGAAGAAACAAAAATATCTTACCAGAAATTACAACAAATGGACTTACTTTAACAAGTTGATCAAGAGACGGGCAAATCCCTGCATCATGCTGATTTCCAGTTTTGGAATTGATACCAGCTCATATAATAACTTGATAAAAAGAACATGATCTTCTTTGCTAAATTTTCTCCCATAAAGTCGAATATATCTGCAAGAGAAAAATTGATACAGACTTTAAAAATAGATATGGTGACACATTTTTGTTCATTGAGGCATTAGTCACATGCCCAAGGTGCAGAAGTAATGTAAATGTCCATCAACAGTTGGATAAAGAAAATATGGTGTGTGTGTGTGTTTGTACACACACATATATATGTGTGTAGGAATATTATTCAGCCTTTAAGAAGGCCATCATATGCTAAAACGTAGATGGACCTTGAGGATATTATGCTAAGTGAAGTAAAACAATAAAAAAAAGTCAAATAGTGGATGATTATCACTTATATGTAATATCTAAAGTAATCAAACTCACAGAAACAGCATGGTGGCTGCCAGGGGCTAGGAAGGCAGAGACAGGGAGATAACAGGGTTTCAGTCATACAAGATGAAAAAGTCCTAGAGATCTGTGGCATAAAAATGTACACACACTTAACAATACCACATTGTACACTTAAAAACTGTTAAGAGGGAGCTTGCTACAATTAAAAAAAACATGTATTGCTACACTTTAATTTCAAATGTCTTTGATGTTATTTTGTATCCACTCATCATTCTGCAGGAAAGATTTACTCTGGATTTTAATTGAGCGATTACCAAATAAGTATTTTATTGACAAAAAACCTCTAATGATAACTGAATTCTCATCAACCTTTAACGACCTGCAATCTCATTCCTGGGCATGCATCCAGAGAAAAACATGATCTGAAAGGATACACGCACTCCAATGTTCATTGCAGCACTGTTTATAACAGCCAAGACAAGGAAGCAACTTAAATGTTCATCAACAGAGGAATGGTTAAAAGAAGATGTGACACATATATACAATGGAATGTTACTCAGCCATTAAAAGGGATGAAGTAATGCTACTGCAGCAACATGGCTGGACCTAGAGAGTGTCATATGAGTGAAGTAAGTCAAATAGAAGAGAAATAGCATATGACACCTCTTATGTGTGGGATTTTTTTTAAAAAATTGATACAAATGAAGTTACTTACAAAACAGAGACTCACAGACTTAAAAAAATGAACTTATGGTTGTGGGGAGGGGGAGGGACAGTCAGGGCCTTTGGGAAGGTCATGAACACACTGCTATATTCAGAACGGATAGCCAAAGGACCTGCTGTATAGGCACCTGGAACTGTGCTCAATGTTATGTGCCAGCCTGGATGGGAGTGGGGTTTGGGGGAGAATGGGTATATGTGCATGTATGGCTGAGTCCCTCTGCTATTCACCTGAAACAACCAAAACATTGTTGATAGGCTATACCCCAATACAAAATAAAAAGTTCAAAGTTTGGGAAAAAAGAAAAGTTGTTACCAAAAAAAAAAAAAAAAAAATTCTAATGACCTAAGTTTTAACACTGCTGTTTTATTGTTGTGTGGTCTTAATGGGCTTTTTGTCACAATAACCTGAAAAGAATCCCTCTGGACCTTTCCCTTATTAAACAATGTTCATTCAAGATAACAACCTATTTAAGGACTTACTGAAACTACTTTAAAACACCATATCAAAACACAATAAAACAGAACAAAAGAGTACAGAAATAAAAGTTTACTGTTTTAACCGCAAGAATCTTTGATGCATGCTTACTGAGAATTCTGAAACAATACAGCAAGTTATCTAACTTGTACTATTTGTTTCTAGACTCATAACTATAATAAAATTAAATTGCTACAAACAAGTATAGTTTTTAACCTCAAAATTGTACATTTCTTTTTTTTTTTTTAACTTTAGAGACTCAATGTAATCAAAAGAGTCAACTATAAGCAAACTGAAGGAAAAGGCATCCCAAAAAGCAAAAATGACCATGGCATAGTTAAGGATTAACTACTTAGAAACCAAACTTAAAACTTAGAACAAATTACTGGATGCTTAAAATCATAAATTCCTTTGAGGAAGACCATTCTACAGACAAATACACAAATCACAGAAAAGAGCATTAATATTCCTTATATGATCTTTAGCACTTTCCCATTAACTATGATCAAATTAAACTCAGGTTTAACTTCTAAAATGAGAATAATTGTTTTTCTTTTTTTAGAAAATCCTCAAAATTCTTGGTTCAATAAAAGCACTCTTTATTTTCTCAGGCTGCTGCATATTTATTCAGCTCTTGTCTGTCCATCCAAGGTATAATCCCATGATTTCACCTTAGTACTAGGCAACTAATCAGTATAGGGTGAGCAGCAATGAGACCAGAGATGCTGTTTTACCCTTCAGTGAGTTTCTTAAGCACCTAGGCCAGGGAAAGTAACTGGGCTAATGAAGACAATACACAAAGACCCTAAGCCCAGGGCTGCCAGAGATACTTCAAACTGCTGAAAAAGCATGGTACAAACTCCTGAAGTCTCCTCCAATTTCACTCTAAATTGAGGAGTAAACGCTAGAATCATCGAAATGCTACTTTCAAACAAAAACAAACCACATCCATAAGAAACAGCATATATTTTAAAGATAAAACAGAAGTGTCCAAAGAAACATCTCTTGATTCCAGTGGCTACCTCAGGCCTTGTCAGGGCTCCAAGTGCCCCTGTGGTTAGGCACTTACTCTCCCCTGTGGCTAAGATATTTCTGTGGAAAAACTGGAGAAACACTGCTGTAAACCATTGAAATAATTTATCTACAAGCCCATCACTTTTGCTGTAGTATATAAATTGTGTAAAAATGAAGGACATAAAACTCATAAACTCCAAAATTCAATACTATGAAGAGACCAACAGGGGAATCCTTAGAGGAGCTGGAACTGCTGACAAAACCAAAAACCTTAGGGGGATTACTCAGACACTTATTTCCCCTGTTAATAGCAAATAGTTCTTCCCAACCAGAAAGTAATTCCTGTCTCAGCATTTCTCAAAACACAGCCCAAGAAGGCTACCTCTGAAAAGCACAGAAGTACTAAAGAAGAAGTTAATAACTGGTCTTCATTAAAATCAGGAACTTCTATTCACAATAAATTACCATGAAAAGTGAAAGCCCAATCAGATATTTGGAACACATATCTCTATCTGACAAAGCACTCACTCAAACTGCGTCAGAACTCCTACAAGTCAATAAGAAATAGCACAAACAAATTAAAAAAAAAAAAATGGGCAAAAGACTCAGGTAGGCACTTCTGGAAAGCCAACATCCAGATGAATAATGAGCATATGAAAAGGCACTCAACATCGTAACTCATCAGTAAATGCAAATAAAAACTACAATAGGGTACCACTCCATACCACCGCACTGGCTGAAATTAAAAAGCCCATAATACCCAGTTTTGGTGAGAATAGGGCAAAACCAGTTTTTACAGCCACTCTGGAAAAACTCCTTGACATCACCTCATAAATGTTCACCAGACATTAGATGTTTTAAAACACACATTCCTGGGCTCTATCTTAAAACTGTATGTGTTAATCACTCAGTTGTGTCCAACTCTTTGCAACCCCATGGAGCCTGCCAGGCTCCTCAGTCCATGGGATTCTCCAGGCAAGAATACTGAAGTGAGCTGCCATTCCCTTTCTCCAGGGAATCTTCCCAATTCAGGGATAGAACCCAAGTCTCCTGCACTGCAGGCAGATTCTTTACCATCTGAGCCACCAGGGAAACCCATCAAACGAGGCCATCAAAAATACTGGGAGTGGTAAATGCAATAAAGTTGCTTCTTTTTTCTTTCTTGAAAAAGGAAATTTTAAAAAATATTCGGAGTGGAGACTGAGAGTCTTCACTTAAAACTACTCTAGTTGTTTATTCTTTATATTTATTCAAAAATTCTACTTTAGACTGTAGACTTTGGCCACCTGATGTGAAGAGCTGACTCATTTGAAAAGACCCTGATGCTGGGAAAGATTGAGGGCAGGAGGAGAAGGGGACGACAGAGGATGAGATGGTTGGATAGCATCACCGACTTGATGGACATGAGTTTGGATGGACTCTGGGAGTTGGTGATGGACAGGGAGGCCTGGCATGCTGCGGTTCACAGGGTCACAAAGAGTTGGACACGACTGAGCTTCTGAACTGAACTAAGAGACAGTCCATTCTCTCTTCCCAAGCACTTTGCACATTAAATTTTAGGACTAAAAATTTCTATTAAAATACTTCAAAACCTTAGTAACAGTCATGACTGAACTTTCAAATAGGATATTTTCTTAAACTACCTAGGATATATAGATGACAAGTCATTAGGTTCCATCCTCCCACAGGAGGAAAAAACAGTAAAATACATAAGTACTTTTCAACTGCTTCCTCTTCACAACCTTATAGTGTTATTAAGTAAAACGCTTTACTTTTTAATCTCAAGTAAAGTCAGTGGCATACCAGGAACAGTCATTATATAATCAAATGTACAATGCTGTCACAGCTTTTTCTACTATACATCCTGAAGATAAGTTTACTATATATTTCTAGAAAATTTAAGTATAAAATTATACAGTACTACTGAAATGAACTAAGAATTAGATCTTAACTAGAGGCTAAAAATAATTGGTTTTCAATACAGGCTTTGTCATTCATCAGTTATTTTTCTTCAAGGCAATCACTGGGTTTCTAAGGTTCTAAATATATCCACAAATAAAAGTAAAATTAACATCATTTCAAAGCAACATTAAGACTGTGTTATTATAAAACATATAAGACATTTGGCAAAGAAATTTAATCTTAAGTAAGTGCTTTACTTTGGGTAGTCCTACTTATAAGACAAAAAAATGAAACTTTAACCTGAAATTTTAAAAGCCAGAATTTAAATACTGTCATTGAAAGTACTTAAAAGCATTTGTGGGTGATTAAAAAAAAAATCACATCCAGCAATACACCCTAAATAAAAATTCAGAATATCAAAGTCAAAATACCAAAAATCTTTTCAATGCACATTTGCAATAATAAATATTTCCTGGAAAAAACCCTAAAAGTCTGATAAAGGAATGATTTGTTAAATTGTGGTTTATGCCTTTAGACTACAGTGCAGTCATTTAAAATTGTTTTCAAAGAATTTTATGGATGTCAAAAGTAATATCATATAAAATATGATACAAAAATTCACAATATGTAACTAAACAAAAAGAAACATTCATGTGTGAGGATTAAAAAATAAAGCTAACACTATAAAATATTACTTCTTGATGGTCAAACTGACTCATATTCTGTATACCTGTTTATGCAAACTGTTTTTAAGAAAACAGGCATTATCTATTAAAATTAGCATGTAAAAATATTTCATATCAACTTCTGTTGTACAATGCTTATAACTAGGTAATTAATATTTCTGCATTTCTACTATTATCATAATTAAAAAAACCTTTTATCAAAGACTCAGTGAAGTTGCTCAGTTGTGTCCGACTCTTTGCAATCCCATGGACTGTAGCCTACCAAGCTCCTCCATCCATGGAATTTTCCAGGCAAGAGTACTAGAGTGGGTTGCCATTTCCTTCTCCAGGGGAACTTCCCAACCCAGGGATCAAACCCAGGTCTCCCGCATTGCAGGCAGACGCTTTACCATCTGAGCTACCAGGGAAGCTTATCAAAGACTACTCAAGTTCTAAGACTTAAAGGAGCACAGGAGAGATTCCTTGGAGGTCCAGTGGTTAGGACTCAGCGCTTTCACTGCTGTGGTCCAAGTTCAATTCCTGGTGGGGGAAGTAAGATTTCACAAGCAGCACAGTGGCCAAAGCAATTTTTTAAATAAATAAGAGCATAGGAGTCAAGTTGTTCTCACCAGCCAAAAATGAGACCATAAATCACAAAAATTAACTGCAAAAGATGTTTAAATTAAGTTCATAAAGAATAAAAGGTATCACCATTTTGCCATCTACAACAGATGCAGGATGGCCACTAACATCACAAAAAGAGAACATCAGAGGTTACTCATCTCCTGATAAAATTATACAATACTGACTATTATACAGTCCTGAAACAGAAAATTAAACTTTATGTGCTAAAGAACAGCAACAAAATCAATTACTGTGTGTCTTTACCACTTCAATCTGACTTCCACTAAAGCAGAAGTGGAAACGTAATTAGAATTATATAATTAATAAAGCTGACTTTAAAAGACACAAATAAAAATTGTAAGGTTACAGAAACTATGCCTTTTTTTTCCAATCTTTTTGTGGAACACCTATAAACACTGGTTGTAAAATACACTACAAACAAAACCTTACTCAATTCTAACATGCGGATATTACATTGGCCAGAGTCTGATTACAATAAGATGTAAATTAGAAAATATTAACCAAGTTTAACAAAAAGAAACCAAATCATTTAAAAGCATGCATACGAGTCAATTAAATAATCACTATCAGACTTAAGGTAGACTCCTCCATGAGGTACTTCCTTTAAAATCATATTCAGTCAATAATGACTATTCTTACTGTTATCAATCAGCATTATTCTGAATCTAGATTAAAGAGTAAACTAGGAAACAAAAATAATGATAATTGTTTCAGGAAAGGCAGAATAGTACGTCAATGCTATAATTATACCTAAAACATCTGAAAGTGTTAGTCACTCAGTAGTGTCCAACTCTCTGGGACCCCACCGACTCTATAGCCTGCCAGGCTCCTCTGTCCATGGAATTCTCCAGGCAAGAATACAGGAGTGGGTTGCCATTCCCTTTCTCCAGGGGATCTTCCCAACCCAGGGATCGAACCTGCATCTCCTGCATGGCAAGCAGATTCTTTATCACCTGAGCCACCAGGGACCCCTGAAACAATCAACTAAAAAACCACTTTTAGACTACATAAGAAAATTTGGAGAACAATTTTTTTAAAAGTCAGCAGGCTTACTGTATGGCTCCCAAATAAAAAGAAACAGTAGTTGAAGAAATACTGCTGCATTCATAATACCAACAAATGATTAATTAGAAATATCTCTAAAGAAAAGTGCAAGAGTTAATTTTAACACAATAAAAACTGTACTAAAATGTAAAATATTTGAATAAAAAGTGAGGTATATCAGGGAATTCTACTCAATACTCTATAATGGCCTATATGGGAAAAGAATCTAAAAAAGAGTTAATATATGGACAACTTGCTCACTTTGCTGGACAACTGAAACTAACACAACAGTGTAAATCGACTATACTCCAATAAAAAATTTTAAAGAGACACCCACAAATGCAAAAAAAAAAAAAAGGTAGACATAAGGAATTTTAAAAAATGTGTTTTAATACCTGATAGCTAGGGCCAAATGACAAGTACTTTACAGCCAGAAAAACTAAGATGACCAATGACATCCTTGACCAACTCCAAAATTAATTTATTTCACACAGTAACTTCCTCCCTCTACCAAAAAAATTAATTTATTTCACACAGTAACTTCCTCCCTCTACCAAAAAAAATTAATTTATTTCACACGGTAACTTCTTCCCTCTACCAAAAAAGTAAATATACATACTATCTCTACACTATATCAGCTCCAGTCTTTCTCTTCTGTTCCTAAGTGCAAGTCGCTCAGTTATGTCCAACTCTTTGCAACCCCATGGACTGTAGCCTGCCAGACTCCTCTGTCCATGGAATTCTCCAGGCCAGAATACTGGAGTGGGTAGCCTTTCCCTTCTTCAGGGGATCTTCCCAACCCAGGGATTGAACCCAGGTCTCCTCCATTGAAGGCGGGCTCTTTACCGTCTGAGCCACCAGTGAACCCCTCTGTTCCTAAGGTGTTACGAAATAGAAAAAATTTAAAAAGGTAAAATTATCAGATAAATCTAGAGGATGGAGAATTACTCTGACTTCATTCCATGACTAAGTCCTAAAATACATTACATTAAAAATGTCGATATAGCTTCTCACTACTAGAAACAGTAAATGAACAGATAAAATGAAAGGTTTTCTCATAAAACCACCTCTCCTCTTTTCACTTAATTATGTATTTACTCAAAAAGCATTTCTAGAACAAATGACATGTACAGTATGACCCAAATTGTTCCTTTAAGTCAAGAACTCAAAATCAGATGTAAGGAGACATTTACCAGAAAACTAAGTAATATACTGAAGGAGGGGCATAAATGCAGTTTATCATTAGAATTTTGTGATTTTTTTTTAACCAAAAGTTTCATTATATGTAAGTGATTATTGAACCCAATCGTGAAAGATTAGAGCGCTGTCATGACTCTGAATAGGGAACTAAAGTTCAGTATAATCTGCTGAGTTGGGGAAAGAGGTGGCAAGAGGCACAAAAGACAGCTTTAGGTAGAGGAACACAGCAAGAAAAGCAACCTTCTGTGACAAGAAGACACAGCTGGTGAGGTGGGAGGGAGGCTCAAGAGGAGGGGATAAATATATACTTACGGCTGATTCATATCGTTGTACAAGAGAAAACAATACAACATTGTAAAGCGATTAAAAATAAAAAAAAAAGAAGACACAGCCAAAAGAACATTACTTGTTCTATTTCCCCTTCAAAAAAGTCAAACTGAGGATCAAGAAAAGGAATAGACTATCAGAAACAACCAAATAAGGATATTAACTCCAAGTGACTGCTGCTTGGGACGAAGGCAACAAAGGTGCTATCTACAGTGGAGGATGTCTTAGGTCTCCACGTTAAGTTCCTTTGCAACTCCCAACATTACAGTCAACTCTGGATAGAGAGAATAGTTATGTATTTCAATGCAGTAGCCAAGCAAGCATGAACAAGATGGTTCTACACGTTTGTTGAGAATGCAAACTGCTCTGTCAGTCCCATGGGCAAGTCATTTAATCTTCAGTGCATGTGTATGAAACCTGGGTTTCCTCACAAGGCTATGGGGATAGGTAATTGATTAATGGGCATGAAAGACATTCTTTGATTTAACTATGCTAGAATGGGGCTCCAGGTACCAGTTGTTCTCTTTTAAGTTTCCCAGATGTCTCACTATGTTTGAGAACTACTGCACCTAAGCAGACTGACGGGAGCATAATTTAAGCTTTTTAAAATCTACTTAAATCATTAAAAATATAACACTAATACAATGTTTTAATTTATATTTCTTTAATTACTTGTGAGGCTAAACATATCTTGTTAAGATAATTTGCCTTTAAAAAATATAAAAAATTAAAACCTTAAAAAAAAGGGGGGGGGCAACCCAGAGAATAAACAATGAGTTAAGTTATAGATTATAAGACAATGTTCCTTCAACATCTATATTGAGCCATGCTGGAAATCTGTGGATAGGACAATAAACCTATACATTTTCTTTCCTTTATTTTTTTAACCAACTATAAGTTTCATCCTTGAGAACTGATAGGAAAATATTACTGGGGGGGGGGAGTTATTATTTGATCAGGAAAGCAATATATACTTATTTAAGTGATTCAAATAGTACAGCAAACATACAAATTTGAAAACTGTTGCATATGACTGATAATAGCCTAGATAATATCCTTCCAGACTTTATTCATATACAAATGTACATACTTTTCAAAAACACAAATGTAATGATAATACATATATTGTTTCCTACTTTTTTTTTTTTTACTTAATGGAAGCTCAAACCACTGTTCAATGCCTATAAAATGTGGTGGCAGGGACCTCTGCATCACTAATATTTAACTCTCAGCTCTTACCAGAGATGAAACAAGGTCACCACTGAGAAACTTTTCTGCAACTGACTGAACATACAAGTATACCTTGAGAAATACAATAACTTAAGTAATTACAAACAGCTCCTCCAGGGCTAGTTCTATTTTTAAAACAAAAAACCTTCAAACTGACAATAAATATCTGACCAAGTTAAACAAACTGGTTTAAAACACTGACAGTAGGTTTCCAAAACACTGAAAGCCAGGTCTGTCATCTTTATCAAGTGCAGCAGAATAACACTGATGGAAGGCATTAAAGGAACAAAGAGATCCGAGGTTTACTCTCCTCTTTATCCCCACCTACCACAGGTTGAATAACACACTGGAGTTTCAGCATATTATATGTCAGAGTTATGTCCTTTACGACTTACTAAAACTGACACAACAATCTCTAGTAAAGTCATTCACTATTCACACCTAATGATGCCTCTATTTTTCTCCCAGTTGCTTCTCTTCTTGAAGCATAGATAAGCGGCATTCATTTCTTGAAATGTTTTACTATCATTTAAGAGCCAGACATGGCAACAGGCAATGGAAACAAAAATAAGTAACAAATGGCCCTACAGCATGCAGCCTAGAGAGAGGGACAGACAACTGATTACTTCAATATGATAGTCTGACTACAGACTAGCACGTGTACTCAATTTGCTCCACCTCTGTTCCCACACATTAAACATCTTCCTCCAAATTCTTCCTTACCTAATCAAATCCTATCTTAAGGCTCAGCTGCAGTTTTCCCAGGTGATACAGCCCAGGCAGCTTTCCTTACTCTGGGCATACGGTTAAGAGCAAAATACCTGTGGTCAGCAAGCAAACTGGCTGTTACATAACTTAAGATTCATTTCTTCAAAGGTAAAACTAAGATAATAAATGTCAGTCAGTGAAGTTGCTCAGTTGTGTCGGACTCTTTGCAATCCCATGGACTGTAGCCTACCAGGCTTCTCCATCCATGGAATTTTCCAGGCAAGAGTACTGGAGTGGGTTGCCATTTTCTTCTCCAGGGGATCTTCCCAACCCGGGGATCGAACCCAGGTCTCCCACATTGCAGGCAGACGCTTTACATCTGAGCTACCAGGGAAGTGGAGATAATAAATGAACCTACAGTTAATTGTGAAAATCAAATGAAATAACAAATATAAAGCCTTTAGCATACTGCTGGCACATACTGAGGCCTCAACAGATGGTAGGTAGTATCTATACCACTCATTTAACAATCTATGGGGCTTCCCTGTGGCTCAGTTGGTAAAGAATCTGCCTGCAATGCCGGAGGGAAAGTGAAAGTCGCTCAGTCGTGTCCGACTCTGCAACCCCATGGGCTGTCCATGGAATTCTCCAGGCCACAATACTGCAGTGGGTAGCCTTTCCCTTCTCCGGGTGATCTTCCCAACCCAGAGATCGAACCCAGGTCTCCCACATTGCACGCAGATTCTTTACCAACTGAGCTATCAAGGAAGCAATGCAGGGGACCTGGGTTTAATTCCTGGGTCAGGAAGATCCCCTGATAACGGAAAGGCTACCCACTCCAGTGGTAATGGGGAATGCTTTCTTGTAAAATCCCTTGGGTTACTGATATTTCGGGGGCTTACTTGGTGCCTCAGCGGTAAAGAATCTGCCTGAATGTGGGAGACCTGGGTTCAATCCTTGAGTCAGGAAAATTCCCTGGAGGAGGACTTAGCAACCCACTCCAGTATTCTTGCCTGGAGAATCCCATGGACAGAGGAGCCTGGTGGGATACGGTCCATAGGGTCACACAGAGTTGGACGCGACTGAGCACGCATGCACGCACTGCTATTTTTAAACTGTTGCAACTTTTTATTTTCATCCTTTGTATCTTGATAGCTCAATAAGTAGGCGTGCATTATATATCTAAAGTATTGAAAGAAACTTGAAAAATGAGTAGCTTTCAAAATTTTTTGGCCACAATCCACAGTAATAAATATAGAATGTAGCATACACAAAAACATATGTATAGTTGAAACAAAGGTCATGATCATTCACCTTTATTACTTCTAAATTCACTCTAATAATTTTAGTCTAGTTCAATAAATCAAACCAAATCACACCCAAAGTGGTTGAGACCTACTAAACTGACTTCACAGCTCTTTGGTCATAACCCCAAATTTGGGGTTAAAACACTTAAAAATGAACCTTTGAATGAAATATTATGAGAATTCTACACACAAACAAAAAAACAAAACACGGTGAAAAGGTCTTAGGATATCTGTCTGTTAAACTTTGAGTTTATTTTAAAAATCACACGTCTAAAATCATTCCTAAATTGTTAAATCACAACTTTTCTCCTGCTATGCACCAAATAGGGACCCCTGTTTTGTATATGTTGATAGAACTTTGAGAACATTTTATTAACTAGGATCTCTGGAAGTAACCTACCTTCCTTAGAACACAAGCTATGCCCACTAAACTCTTCAGGAATGTGTCCAAAATACAAGCACTCATGAATATTCATAAAATTTCTTGCTATAAAAACTTCCTTCATCCCTGGCTTAAAAAAAGGAAAATGTCATACAGAGAACTAGTGGTTACCAGTGGGGAAAGGAAAGAGGGAGGGGCAATATAGGAGGAGAGGATTAAGAAGTACAAACTATTATGTATAAAATAAGCTACAAGGACATACTGTACAATACAGGGAATATAGCCAATATTTTACAGTAACTATCAATGGATTCCTTTGTGGCTAAGCTGGTAAAGAATCCACCTGCAATGTGGGAGACCTAGGTTCGAACCCTGGGTTGGGAAGATCCCTTGGAAAAGGGAAAGACTACCCACTTCAGTATTCTGACCTGGAGAATTCCATGGACTGTATAGTCCAAGGGGTCACAAAGAGTCGGACACGACTGAGCGACTTTCACTTCATAAATGGAGTAGTCTTTAAAAATTGTGAGTGAATCACCTTGTATACCTGTAAAATATATCAAAAATCAACTATACTTCAAATAAAAATATTAAGTAGAAAGGAAAAAAGAGAACTGTCAGAAAATGAAATGAAACACCCACACTTAACAACCCAAAGATTACTAACATAGTCTATTTAAGCTGCCTACCATTACAAGATTATAAAGCATTTTTAATAGTTCTTAAGCAATTTCCAAGTTACTTGAACTAAAATACTATTTCCAAATCCATTTCACAGCTGCAATGGTGTTAAGTTTTTTTCTTAGAAAGAGAAAAGGCCTTTATTACATTTTCTTAACTCTAAAATTTAGGATCTAGGTATTATTATTATTTTTAAAGCCAAATTAGCATAAAAAGATAATGACCACTACCAAAATGTTATGGTTCATCTATCAAAAAATTGTAGTAACAATACTCTAAATTTTTAAACACTAAATATTTAACAATAATGATGATGGCTTTATTTTTAAATGAGAATTTCAAACTCCCTGATGCAACTGATACAACCTGCTCTCTTCTCTAAGTAACTGTTAAAAGCCATTCCCTTTACCCTCCCTCTCTCTTCAGGTTACACCATTCTCTTCCTCAACCAAGATGCTCCTTCCCTCCACTTCTTTGGTTAAATATACACTTTTTTTTGAACCCAATATTAAAATAGATCTCACCCCAAATTAATTTTTCTCCATTTTGACTAAGTAACAATTCATTAGAAACTGCATAATGTTTTAGTTGACAACGAAACAGTTAATTCCGACATTACTGAGTACCTATGAACGTATATATGCTATCCAATATGCCAGGGGTGCAGTGAAGGAGAGGCAAATATGAAAGACTCTGACCCCAAGAAAGCTCACAGTAGAGGGAAGGTAGGTACACAAAGAACATAAAAGCATGAATAAGGAATCACAAGAGAGTACACTGGAAGGGAAGAAATGCCTAGGCCGAATAGGGAAGTAGCCACCTTTAGGGTTCCAAATGGGAATATTTATAGTTTGTGCTGCTTTTAACATTCCAGTGGCCAGTCTCAATGAATGTAGAGGGTTTTGGTTGGTGTTTGCTAGACGTTGCTCTCATTATCATGTTCTCAGCTTGCTTTTCACATGGTACACATGAGACTTAGGTCTAAATTTTCTACAAAAGTTAAAGGGAAACACAGATTTGAATTTTATATTTAAAATTGGGGAGGGAGGTTCACTAGAAATGAGTAGCATTTAACAGCAAAAAGAGAAACTCTAGGTTCTACAATGAGAACAACAGGTTTAGAAGTTGTACACTTATTCACTAGTAAATGCCCCTTTCACTTCAATTAAGAACATTTACTTCAAGACAATTTGCTTTAATAAACACTTCATCAAGAGCCCTTGAAGAAATTGTTTTTAATTAATAAATTCAGATCTCAAAAGCAAACAAATGGCACTGTTTTACTAATTTTTTCTAACTGCCCTTTTCAGTGTCTCAATGTAGGGCATTAAAAACATACTTGTCAAGAGTGTGAATTTTTAAGTAATGCGCTTAGCATTCATATTTTCTTCACCCTCCAATTTTCTGATGGAGTTATACCTTGCTTTCTCTGTTCTAAATGAACAAAAATGTGCACTAAGAGAAAAAGAACTCTCTGGAACTTCCCTGGAGGGCAAAATTCTTTCACTGACATATCCCCATTGTCAAAAACAGTGCCCATCCCATACAAGGCACTCACAAAATAATTTGCTCAGACTCCTGCCTCTACTACTTTGCATCAGGCTGTGTATTAATGTATGAACCTCACAGTACAGCCAAAATCAAAAGAAGAGATAATTCAAGGCAGACTTTGTTACCCCAGGATTGATTCTATGTCTCCAAAGTTGAGGGGGAAACAAAGATGTTACAACATGAAAACATTCATGAATGAACTATTTCTTTTCTCTCTGTCCATGAGATCTGTTTACAGTAAACCTTAAACAAAACCATGCAAATGAAATGGAAACTCAAAAGTAAAATCACAAATTCTGCAAAAAAGTCAAATCAACTTCATGAGGCTGATCAACATAAACTGTTACTTTTTTTAAAGTTTGATAATGACATTGGTATTGATTTTTTGTTTCATTCCTTCTCCCTTAAAGATATATACCAGAAATATTTATGAAGACTATGCTTCAAAAAAAAAAAAAAGGGTTTAAGGGTGTGGTGGTGGGAGGAACATGAGTTCACAACCTTTGAACATGAGTGATGGGTACACCCAGGTTCATTATATTATTCTTTCCTCTCTTGTATATGTTTGGCATTTTTTCATAATAAAAAATACTTAAAGAAAAAAGTTAGACAACTATTCACATCAGAATCTGTCAATGACAAAGGAGCCAAAAATATACAATGGAGAAATGGTAATCTCTTTAACAAGTGGTGCTGGGAAAACTGGTCAACCACTTGTAAAAGAATGAAACTAGAACACTTTCTAACATCATACACAAAAATAAACTCAAAATGGATTAAAGATCTAAATGTAAGACTAGAAACTATAAAACTCCTAGAGGAAAACATAGGCAAAACACTCTCTGACATAAATCACAGCAAGATCTTCTATGACCCTCCATGGAAATAAAAGCAAAAATAAACAAATGGGACCTAATTAAAAGCTTTTGCACAATGAAGGAAACTATAAGCAAGGTGAAAAGACCTCCTTCAGAGTGGGAGAAAATAGCAAACGAAGCAACAGACAAAGGATTAACCTCAAAAATATACAAGCAGCTCATGCAGTTCAATACCAGAAAAATAAATGACCCAATTAAAAAATCAGCCAAAGATCTAAACAGACATTTCTCCAAAGAAGATATACAGATGGCTAACAAACACATGAAAAGATACTCAACATCACTCATTATCAGAGAAATGCAATTCCAACCCACAATGAGGTACCATCTCACGCCGGTCAGAATGGCTGCTATCAAAAAGTCTACAAGCAATAAATGCTGGCGAGGGTGTGGAGAAAAAGGAACCCTCTTACACTGTTGGTGGGAATGCAAACTAGTACAGCCACTATGGAGAACAGTGTGGAGATTCCTTAGAAAACTGGAAATAGAACTGCCATATGACCCAGCAATCCCACTCCTGGGCATACACACTGAGGAAACCAGAATCCAAAGAGACACGTGCACCTCAATGTTCATCACAGCACTGCTTATAATAGACAGGAAATGGAAGCCACTTAGATGTCCATCGGCAGACGAATGGAAAAGAAAGTTGTGGTACATATACACAGTGGAATATTACTCGGCTACTAAAAAGAACACATTTCAATCAGTTCTAATGAGGTGGATGAAACTGGAGCCTATTATACAGAATGAAGCAAGTCAGAAAGAAAAACACCAATACAGTATATTAACGCATATAATACGGAATTTAGAAAGACAGTAACAACGACTCTAAATGCAAGACAGCAAAAGAGACACAGATATAAAGAACAGACTTTTGGACTCTGTGGTAGAAGGCAAGGATGGGATGATTTGAGAGAACAGCACTGAAACATGTATATTACCATATGTGAAATAGATGACCAGTCCAAGTTCAATGCATCAAACAGGGCACTCAAAGTCGGTGCACTGGGACAACCCAGAGGGTTGGGAGGGATGGGGGACACATGTACACCCGTGGCTGATTCATGTCACTGTATAGTAAAAACCACCACAATATTGTAAAGTAATTAGCCTCCAATTAAAATAAATTAATTAATTTAAAAAATTTTAAGGGGATAATTCTGCCACTTACTTGGCAAAATGTGACTTTAGCAAGCTATTTAATCTCTATTGGTGATAGTTTTTTTAAATCTTAACATGCTAAGTTCAATATACATGTAATCTAATAAAATAGAATGTTTCACTCTATCTTTAAAACTCAAAAAAAAAAAGAATCTGTCAATGACAAATGAGACTGGCAGAAGCAGCCAGTTAGCTAGTGAAAAGAAAACTGACAAGACATTTTAAAAGAAAAATCCCTGGAAAATGGGAAGGGCCTCAAATATTTTTAAAAATCAATGTTTGACATTACTATGAAAAATCAAATGTATGCATATGTAGGGACGGGGGTATATGAGAACTCTGCACTTTCTGCTCAGTTTTGCTCTGAACCTAAATCTGCTCTAAAGAAAAGTATGTTAATTTAAAATAAAACAAAAACATGAAAGATAACTCATCATACAACTTTAGCAGAAAAATTCATGTCTCCAAAATCAATTAATTCATTTATTTTGTTTTTCCCTATAAACAATCAACTTTCTCACTACAAATTTAGGGTCCTGTTTTGAGTGCGGCCATTTAATAACAAACTTTTTTCTATCACTTTCTCTAACTGGTTCTCACTGATGAACGTGGCAATTTGCCAAGATTTCAAGATTCTTTTACAAATAAAAAGCTTATCTTTATTGTGTATTTCAAATTTTCAATACTCAAATATTAGATATTCTGTTAAGTACATCATATTAATAGACAACTGAGATTTAGTGGTTAAAATTTTCTCCTTTCTTCTCCAACAGAGAGATGATATGAATTTGGGTGTTCCTGTGGTCACGAATTACTTTCCAGAAGAGGAGGTTAATATATTTGATAATGTATATCTTGACTAAACAAGTTCCCAGTGGTTATATAATCTAATTAAATACATGATTCAGTTTAATCCAATTCCTATCTAGTAAGGCCACATAATATTCTTAATAATAATTAACCATGGGAACTACAGTTTAATTAGCAAATGAAATGATTCTCAGTGTAATACAATCATTTCATTATAAAACAGCAGAAAATTGTAACATTTTCACTGAAACAAAGCATCTAAATTTGTTCCATAATACTCCAAATTCACATATTCTGCTAAAATAAAAATTCTACTTAAAAAATAGAAAAGAAACACAAAAGAAAGAAATGATCAAAATTTGTGTTTAATATTTTGCTTTTATGAAACAGTCTGCTGCTAATTTTTAGGTTTAAAAAGCCATTTCTAGTCTACACTCCCACTCTCCAGAAGAGGACTCTAAAGCTAAGAGAGGTTAGGCAAGACCAAGACGGCAACAGCAGCAAAGCCAGGTACAGATAAACCTCTTTTGCCTAGACTTCACTGCCTCTCAGGAAAAGTCCAGGAGGACAAGGGAGAAAAAGCAAACTTCAAGATTACCTTTCTTCAACTCCTTTCATTCTCCACATGGGCCAAACCAATTATTTACAGATATCTTTTGCTCAGTGTCCAGGATGTGTCTTGACAGCTGTGTTCCAAAGACCATTAGTTTGTACCTCTTTTCTCTAATTTGTTTCCTTGCTTCTTAAAAACTAGTCCCCTGATGTATTAAGTCACACAATCTCTCCTCAACAAGCAATACTAATACTTTAAGCTGTCTGGACAAGAGACCTTGAATTATATCACGAGGACATTTTCTAAAATACACAGAAATAACTTTTCTTCATAGATAACTGCTAAACAGACCTGCAAGTCTTAAGAAGGGTTGAAAGGGAATTATAGCCATCAAAATAAAACAGAAAGTAAAAAAAAATTAGAGGGGAGAGTCTGAGCATCTCCTGACCAAGAACTCTACCCAGTCCTGCAACACCCAGATTGGGGATGTACTGGTCAGGGATCCAATCCCAGTGTCCCTGGACAGTATTTACATTCTGGGCTTCTTTGGGAATGCACTTGATCTGGGCAACTATTTCCAGTACTTTACAAACTGCTCCAACAGTCCTTGTAGAAAGATACACACTAGCTTAATTTAGGCTTTACAGGATAAAAAAAAATAAAAATCATACCAGAGCAGGAATGTTTCTCAGGAATTATCTAGTCCATCTCCCTCACTTCTCTCACACACATGCTGACACACCTGATTAAAGTCATTTGCCCACAATCACAGAGCTAGTGGGAGAAATTAGATTTTATTTTCATTACTACTTTACATTTTGCTACAAAGTACTACATATGGTCACTACTAAGGCAACTGCCAGCTGTCATCACATGTTTTGGCCTCATGTAGATGTAAACTTGTGCAACACACACAAGGCTTAAAAAACAAGCACAACTATAAGCAGGTCACCTTAACACAACTTAGGAGAAAAAAATACACCCAAGATTACAACATGTCCCACCAAGTTCAAAATGTCATAGCGCGATCCCAAGAATCAGCTTACAGAATTTAAACAACGTTCCAAAATAAAATTCTAATAGCACTTCTTCCTGGTTAATTAAGAGATAAATGGTTTGAGGTTTGCAGGTTATTAAGCCATATAATTCTAATCTTGCCCTAAACACCAAGGACTGTTGTCCACTGTATTTTTAGCCCTTTCCAGGTAAAGATACCTAATAAGCCCAAAACAATAAATATCCTGGCGTTAATTTGCCAAGCTTAGTAACAATAAAAATGTCAGAAGAAAGTGCCTGTGTAGATTCTCAATATATCCAAACCTGATACAAATTCACACACTGATCTATTTATACATCCTGATTCTAAAAGGAGCTGTTTGTGTCCCACAAAATGGTTATTCTCTTTAATCTAAGTGATTAAAATGAGGAATTACTGGAACAAAATAACTTTATTTTTACAGTAACCAAGTAACAAAAAAACCTAGGAAGCTTTTAAAAACTGTGACTTTTAATCATTTATAAAACATTCTTTTGTTGTGACTAAAAGTGGTTCTTCTCCCTGCCACAAACTTCTTTACACTCTAATCAAGAGAAGAGTTGTTAACCTTGACATTTTATGGTCACTCTTTGAAAAGGGCAAATTAACTGTTTTAGTTTTGCTCCTTAATTTAAAAAGTAATTATTCCCACCACCACAGCCATTTAGGAATGAGAAATTTGTCAGAGGCTCCCTAATAATTGGCAGATAGGAATCATCCTGTGAGGAAATGTAGAAAAGACTATTGCATTACAAAACCCTGAGTCATCACCCAGTTCACTCAGCAGATTTGGGTAAACACTGGATAACTGACTTATGTCTTGTATGTTCACCCATCCATACCCACAAGCGTGAACATACAATATTACCGGATTTTATGTACAGTTAACCAAACAAGATACAGCAAAATTCTCTTTTAAAAAAGTTCTTCTGACACAGTGAAGATGCCCACCTAGCAAATAAAGTCTCTAACCTTTCCCCCAATTGTATTTTACTTTGTTTACAGACAGGTTATGCGCCCCCCGCTAAAAAGTAACAAAGAATAGAACCGAAACTGCTTTAAGTAATCTATATTCATCTGAACAGCTCATAAATTAACACAAGCCCGATACTAATCACGCCCAGGACAACCTGACAGCTCTCTTCTCTATTTTCCTTAGTATCGCACATTCACACAGGAGTAACACACACTTTTCCCGAGGTTCTCAGACTCGGCATTCTCAACATCAACGTCTGGTACACAGCCCAAGAACGCGCTGAGGGCTGATTTTAAATCAATCTTTTCAAGTAAACCCACAAAGCCTGAGAAGGCCCCCAAAAGCAGAACCTACAAGTTCCCTGCGGCCTCCTTCCCATTCAGAAAGTTATCAGACACGAATTGAGAGACAGGAAGACGCAGGGAACCGTAGGGGGAGAAAGAACCGGAGGCAACACCAGGAAAAGTCAAAAGTTGTTCGCTCGAATCCTCTCTGCTCCCTCCCGTCACCGGCAAAGGTCCAAGAAGGACCCTAGGGGGACCGCTCATCTCTTTCCCTGGGGGGTCCAGTGCCCTTCCGGCTCCCTGGGGCCCCGAATATCCGAAGACAGCAACCCGAAACCTGGGGAGAAGCACCTGCGAAGGACGTAGCGGGCTGGTGAGGACCGGGGAGATCCCGTGGGAAAGTGGCATGGAGGCTCGAGTCGCGACCCTGGGGCTTACTGCACCGAAACGATCCGCCCGAACCGGGGCAGAGTCGGGGGCAGTCCAGCGGTCCGCTACGGACAAAGAGCCTCCCCCAGACCGCGGACACCCTCACACCGAGTTTTTGCCTCCGGCCATCCTGCAAGCCCTGGCACACTTACGTGGAGAGTTTCCTGGTCCAGAAGAGGCCCCCAGGCCACAGCTCTTGGAGCTGCACCGCCCGGCCCAGGTTGCTTTTGATCTGGGCCAGCTGCAAGTCGGACTCGGCGTCCAGCCGCTCGGCGTAGGGCAGCAGCTTGTTGTAGACGATCTCCTTCTGCGGGACGAAGCCTTGGGGGTCCGGACCCGGGGGCCCGCCCGGCTCCAGGGGATCCCTGCCGCCCGCCCGTTCGGCCGGCTCCATGAGACCAGGAACAGCCCCCTAACCCCCTCCCACCCTATCCCTCCCCGGCCCCCACCCCTCTCCGGGCTCCGCCTTCTCCGCGTCGTCGTCGCCCTGCGGCCGCCGGCGGCCCCTCGCCCTCGGCCCGATCGCTGGGCCCCCTCCCCTGGCCGGCGCGCTGCTGTCCCCGCGCGGTCCCGGGTTCGTTGGCGGCTGCAGCGGCCGCTCCGCCCGCCCCGCACCGGCTCGGCTGGTGACGCTGCACCGCCCGGCCCGGAGTTTCCGGATGGGCCTCAGGTCACTTCCGGGGCGGGGCGGGGCGGGGCGACGGCGAGGTAGGAGGAGGCGGTGGCTACGACGGCGGCGGCGGGAACCCTGGGTGTCGCGCCTTCCTCGCCGTGGGCCGGGCTCGGAGCCCCCACCCCCAGGTCTCACCGGCTGAGCGCGAGGCTGTCCCACCGGAAACACGAGGCCAAGTTCCAAGCTATTGTCCTTCCTTGCGTGGGGTCGCGCGCGCTCCCTGCGGCTGCCTCGCGAGCTTGTAGTCGCCGTGGCCTCGGTCGAGGCAAACCGACGACGTAGTGCCCCACGCCGTTTATGGAAAAACCTAGGTACTCCGTCCATCCCACTTGTTGCTTATAGGTTTTTTACCCTAGCCCCTCTAAACTCTTGTCTTTCTGGCGTTCTTCTGGCCGCCCTCGTTTCAGAAAAAGGAATTCAATAAATATTCAACAAACATTAATTGACCTACTACTGTGTGTCAGACACTCCTTTTAGGCCCTTGAGGTGCAAAGTTTCAGAACACCTGGTTTCTGCCTTCCGAGGACTTTACAGTAATGCGGAACTGTTGACTAAGGAGTAAGCAATTACAAAACAGTACTGCCCTTAATTGCTAGATAAGTAAAGGATGTCTTGAGAACATCTAAAGAGGACTTCAGACAGAACGGGGGTGTCAGTTTATAGAAATGATACCTCAAGTTGAGCTTAAGGATTGAGTGCAAAATTTGTTAGAAGAAAAAACAGCGTTCAAGAGGGAAGGGACATATACCTATGACTGATTCATGTTGATGTTTGGCAGAAACGAACACAATTATGCAAAGCAATTATCGTTTAATTAAATAAGCAATTTTTTTTTTTAAAGAGCTGAGGAAGCAGCTCAGACTGCAGCCTTGCATTCTAGGAATTCAAAGTTCAGAATAAAGATTGCTTGCAGAGAGGGGAGTGAAGAATGAGACTTCGAAGGACATGCTAAGGAGTTTATAGAACTTTATCTTAAAGGCGACAAGAAGCTGAAAAATTTTAAGCATAAAAGTGGCATGGTATAATTTACATTTCTGAAGAATCACTCTGATTTTGTGTGGAGATGGATTAGAACAGACAGGGTTGGAAACTGGCAGATCCCTTAAGGAGATGTGACATAATGGTGGGCTGCATGTTGGCTGAAATGATTCAAGAGCTGTTTCAGCAAGAATGGCTTGAGTTTGGTAGGTGATAGGATATGAAGAGTGAAACTGGGAAAAAGTCAGGATGGTGTCAGATTTTTGGCTTGGGAAACAGATAAAAGCACAGCAGAAACAGCAATGGAGGCAGAATGCCTAAGGAATGGAAAAATATTTTCATGTATGGATCAGGAGGGTCATCTAAAAGGGGATATATAGCATATAGGTGGATTGGAGGGCATGAGATATAGAGTACTGTTAAAAGATAAATGGAGGCACAGTAAAAATTTTAAGAGTTTACATGAGCAAAAATTGATTGGAATTGGGCAATACCAGGGACAGAAGCCAGGGAATGACCTATAAATTGTAGAAGCAAAGGTAGGAAATTATATGATTGGCTACAGCTGAAAGCCTAGTTAGCTATCTTTGTTATCTTTAGTGCTTAGATTTCATAATCTTGAGGCATTTACACACTTAGACTTTGGTTTGCTTACATAGCCCACCAAGGCATTAGAGACACGTTGGTCCAATGGCCTCCTTGTTTAATTAATTTAATAGAATGAATAGAATAGAGCCCTTGACCACAGTCTAAGGAACTCCATGTTTAGAGATGGATAGAGGAGAGAGACTACAAAGAATACTCACAAGAAGCAGTCTGAGAGGTAGGTGTTGTAGGAAAGTGAGCTTTTTAAAAAACTGTTTCAGAGGAATTTGTTAATAATAGCAAAGGTAGCTGGGAGGTAAAATGAAATGAGATCAGAGAATGGTTTATTGGAGTTATTGATAAAGCAGATAAGAACAGTTTCAGTGGAGTCTAGGAATGGAAAACAGATTGCAGTGATAAAGGATGAATGGGAAGTAAATAGAGACAGCCAAGGTGGACAACATTTTTTGATAGTTTGGGTGGGAAGAACACGAGAAAGATAAGAAGGTAGCTGGAATGAAAAGAATTTTTGAAAGTGGACTGTTTTGAAATACTGACGAGAAGGCACCAGTGGAGAGAGAGATTGAAAATACGTGGGTGAAGATGCAGAGAGTGGGAGAGAGCATGGAGTCACTGGCCTTTAGCAGTAAACCATCCTCTCCTTCTGTTAGAGGAGGAAAGCAGGGGGAAAACAGGTGCCAAAGCAGAGGGGTTTGCAAATTTGGTGCCTGGAAGTTGGAGCTCTTTCTGGTGGTTTCTCTTTATTTTTGGTGAAGCAAGAGAATGACAGTGATGGGAGAAAGTGGTGGATAGGAGATTTGAGGAGATGGGAAAAGGGTTTAGAGTCGTCTTAGAATTCAGAAAATTGACTAAAGAAACAGAATTGCTTGGCAGTTAAGGCTGGAAGCATGAATTTACCATTACCTGACTGCACAACCTAGTGAATCTATTAGTGACCTATTATTTCTCCAATAATGTTTAACAGCCCAAGATTATATGCTATACAGCCTGATATGATCGAATGACAAGCAAGAGGTTATATATGTTAGCAGTAGTGATGGCTTTAGTAGTAGTAGTGGTTTTAGCTATCATTTCTTGAGCACTTCCATCAGCCTGTGCTTTATCCTCTTTATCTCATTGAATAAGCAGACATCTTGGAGTTGAGAATATTTGAAAGAGAATGGTTAGCATCTAAATTGGTTGAAGTCTAAGAAGAGAGAAGAGGTGAAACAGCAGTTCCAGGTGATCTCAGTTTCCCTTGGAATGGATATCTGAACTGGAAAAATCAAAAGAATTATTGGAGCAAAAAAGATGAAGTCCCTGTTATCCTATGTGAAGTTTAATAGAAAACACCATTCAGACTCCTTCAGGTGAGAAAGGTAAGAGACCTAAAGTTTCTCCAGAAGACCAAGGCTACTCATCATTAGAGATGGTATGCAAAGTCTGGAGTTAATTTTCTCTTCTCAGACCAACTCCCAAGCATTTTTATCTCATAGAGCTCAGGATACTCTGCCAAAGGATAACAACTCAGTATGCTTTCAGTCAGACATTCCACAGAGGGAGACTCTTGACTTCTTATCAGACTCCTCTAGGAAACAGACTGTGATCACTTTTCTTGGAAGACCTTGAAAGTACAGTAGCCCTTCATGAAAAACATTCTGAAGAGAGAGGCTTCCCCTCAAGCTGGAGGATTTGGCAGGGATAATTATCATCAGATATTTATGACGTGGATGTACTTGCTGGCCCACTACATGATCGGCCACTTACTAGTGAACAAAAATGACAGTTCGTTAGTTCCATGCCTTCTCCTGCCTTGGTTTTTTCTGTATATGATGTATTTGGGACCGGGGGCAGGGATATTTTGACAGGTATTAATAGATGAATCTGTTTTCAGAGCATAATATTTAGAAATATTTGAATTCTATTAGAAACACTCTAATCAATTATCTAAACTCCTGTCGTGCAACAGTTATTAAAGTCACAAGATTCTTGGATCTGAGAAATGAGGGGTTTTTTTTTCCCCACTAGTTCCTATATGATTTTTAAGTTTTGAATTTTTCAACCAAAAACCCTCTCATCCAGCCATAGTACCCATTTTACCAATTAAACTAGAGTATATTTAGAGCTCAACTCTTAATAAGAAGGGAATCACAGCTAACAGAATGAATTTTCTGTGATTATTTTAGTTTTTCTGTTTCTTGGACATTTTGCCACTTCACTACAGTGGAGCTAGCTGTAGTTTTTTGTTTTTTTTTTTTTTAATTTCTCTTGCTGTGGATTTGTTTCGTAAAAGATTCTTGTGATTTACTAGTCATGCAAAATTTTCAGCTATTTGCACAATCGTTTTGTTCCTCTTCTCTCCTTATAGAATTCCATTAGACCTGTGTTGTACTTTCTCATTCTGGTGTTGAATTTCTTACTCAATATTTTGCAAGTCTTTGTCTCTCTACCTCATTCCAGATAACTTTATCATATCTATTACTTATAATTTTTACAACTTAGTTGACTTGTTTTTTATTATTTATTCTATTTTGGCTGTGCTGGGTCTTCATTGCGATGCACAAGCTTCTGCTTACAGTGAGCAGGCTTCTCTTGTCTCTCGTTGCAGAGCAGAGGCCGGAGAGCCTGGTGGCTTCAGTAGTTGCTTTGCACGGGCTCTGTAGTTGTGGCACACGGTCTATTGCCCCAAGGCACATGGGATCTCAGTTACCAGACAAGAGATCAAATCTGCGTCCCCTGCCTTGGAAAGCAGATTCTTAACCGCTGGACCACCAGAGACGTCCGAAACTTGGTTCATTTGTATTGATCTGCAGTTTAACTTGTCCATTGAGCTTCTAATTCCAAAGATTATATTTTAAAGTTTGGAATTTCTACTAAGTTCTCTTTCAGGTATCCTATTTTGTTTTTCATTGAGTTTTGTTCTTTATGGTTCCAGTGACTACTTTGGAACCATACTACTTTGGACTACTTTATGGTTCCAGTGACTAGCTTCCCTGGTAGCTCAGACGATAAAGCATCTGCCTGCAATGCAGGAGACCTGGGTTCAATCCCTGGGTTGGGAAGATCCCCTGGAGAAGGAAATGGCAGCCCACTCCAGTACTCTTGCCTGGAAAATTCCATGGATGGAGGAGCCTGGTAGGCTACAGTCCATGAGATTGCAAAGAGTCAGTTCAGTTCAGTCCCTCAGTCGTGTCCGACTCTTTGCGACCCCATGAATCGCTTTGGCCACCTCATGCAAAGAGTTAACCATTTTAGACATACTTAATTTAATAATTTTCCATGCCCAGTCGTGTCCAACTCTTTGCAACCCTTTGGGCTGTAATCCACCAGGCTCCTCTGTCCATGGGATTTCCCAGGCAAGAATACTGGAGTGGGTTGCCATATCCTCCTCCAGGGGATCTTCCTAACCTAGGGATCAAATCTGCATCTCCTGCATTGCAGGCAGATTCTTTACCACTGAGCCATCTTATTTAGACATTCTTTCTATTATTTGTAATAATAATGTATTGTGTGTTTGCTGACTTTTGTTCATGATGGATCATTTACTTCTGTTTTATAACTTTTTATATTGTGAGATCATCTTCAGATGACTTGTCCCCTTTCCTCCCCCCTACACCATGGGAGTCCCATGTGACCCAGAGCAATTTTTGGTTTGCTTGTACCAGATCCACAGAAGTATCATAGATTTGTACTAACCAATATTTATGTTCATTTTCCAGCTAGTATTAACTTGGATTTCTATCCTATGCAAGCTACAGGCCTGGGAATTCAACATTATGGAGAGTTCTGTTTTTATTCATTATTTCACTTCCAACTCCCTTAGGTTCAAGACTTTAACTTCTATCCTTGAGTGGATATTAAAGCCCAATTCACTTGCTGTTTCCAGATCAAATAACTACCCCAGAGTTGATGCAGGGTTAACTCATACACTTATCACTCTGGCTTTCCTTTTTTGTTTCAGCATCCATAGATTTTCCTTTTCTGTTTATGAACTCATCTATGGTTATAACTTACTTTTATGTTTAATATACCATTCTTATATAAGAGGGGTTTTGCATTAACTCAGTCTGCCATGCTACTGGAACTAGAGACGTTTAAGGAATGAACTTCTACTCTAAAATATTAGACATCTTGGGAGCAAAAGGAAATTGTTTAGTCGCTAAGTCGTGTTTGACTCTTTTGTGACCATGGAATGTAGCCCACCGGGCTCCTCTGTCCATGGGGTTTCCCAGGTAAGAATACTGGAGTGTGTTGCCATCTCCTTCTCCAGGGGATCGTCCTGACCCAGAGATCAAACTTGCCTCTCCTGCCTCTCTCGCATTGCAGGCTATTTTTTACCACTGAGCCACCAAGGGAGCTGCAAAAGAGAGTAATTATGGGTAATTGGAGCCTGCCGGGCTGCAGTCTGTAGGGTTTTAAAGAGTCCCACATGACTGAAGTGACTTAGCATATGTACAGGCACAAGAGCATTTTTTAGAATCCTCATATCACATAAATGGCCATTGATGATGTCTATCCATCAGCTCTACTTATTGATGATTTTTAAATAATCTATTTTTTATTATTTGTAAAGAACCTATTTGATATTTAAATGCAAAAAAGGGTTTTTCAACAAACTGAAGCTCTTTGTTTTCTTCTTTTTTGACAAGCTGTGAATAATGTAGGAGGTCACAGCTTCCCTCATGATCAAATATAGTAAAGAGATGTACTGTATTTTTTAACAGTAGTTGAAGAAATTAACAATAGAGTCATTGGAGAGATAATAACTAATGCACAAAGAGGATGTACACTCTTTCCGCCTACCTCAGTTTTAATATATATAAATAGAACAGTCCTTGCTCATGGACAGAGAATGGGATTTTCTGCATGAATAATATGAATACCAGCAAGACACTTACATGTTATTGTATACTTGGAATGCTACCCTTTGCAGTCTTTTACTTTGTACTAAGAAGAATCACTTTTGAAATTTACAGACTCGTAAGAGGGGTACTGTATCAAATTTGAATTCTCCATAGTGAATTACATCAATATATTCATTAATTCAGCAAACATTTATTAAGTGCCTCTTGAGTGCCAAGTTTGAGATCATAAGATGAATGACATAGTACTTGTCCTCAAGGGGTTCACTACCTAGTGGGCTGACAGACAAGTAGATAAATTAAAATTGCAACCAAATGTCATCTGTGATCTTTCTATCTCTTAAGAGCTCTAGATAAAACTCATCTAAACCTCTCTATAGACTGTGAGAAATCAGTAGTGAGAACCAATAGTTCTGCTCAGTTTTGGAGGATGGAGGCTTCGGTACTTATGGGCATTCCCAGCTCTGAACTTTTGCCTCTGCTAAACTGCTTCTGGTTACAAGGCTTCTGTTGTCCCTTTCCCAGTACCACTTTAAATCAAATATAGAATTCTGGCTATCTACTTTCCATAATTTCCATACCTCAAACCATTCATACAAGGCTTTGTGTGTGTGTGTGTGTGTGTGTTGTGTGTGTCATTAAATGGAAACAGGTTCAAGGGATTTATATGCTAGAAATACAAACAACTTAAAATTTAATGTAAAATATTTTCCCAAAAGATCTATGTCTGTATGGTCCCTGATATTACTGAGCTCACTGTTTGATGGGGCAGTCAGACAGTAAACAATCCATTCAGTGGGCATTTAATTATACTTTTGTTAAATGCTTTCATAAAATAAAGGCTGCTCTGATTGTGTAAAACAAGGAGACCTAGCCTAGATTAGGAGACCTAGATTAGGAGGAAGTAGTAGTTGATGAATGAAGGGTTGCGGAGACAGATAATAGAAATGATCTGACTAAAAAAACAGTATGAAGGGAGGCTTGAGGTGGGGGAAGAACTTCTCTTGAGAAACTCAAAAAAGACCATTGTACTTAGGAGAGAAGGTGAGAGTGGCAGATAAGGCTAAGGATGCAAGCAGAGTTAGATCATGTAATACCTTGTAAGTTGGGTTAAGAATTTTGGACTTTATCCTAAAAGCTATTTGAGATATACACATACAGTATTGCGGGAAGTAACGAAATACTTGGGGGACCTGGATGGGGCCTGTTAGGGTCTTGAAGTCAACTGGATAGGCATACCCCAGGCAGAGTCCTCATTATGCAGAAAGCCCTAGCGTGGGTCCAGTTAGGCCAGGGAGCAGTGAGTGTAATGAGGTAAGGGCACAAAAAGGGTAGATAATGGCAGAAGAAGAGGCAAGACAGCGAGCTGGTCACAGGTAACAAGTAGCCACGTGTCTGCGTGTGGTGGTGACCACGGTAGTGGTGCTCGCTCATCCACACCCACAGAGAGCAGACGGCCTTTCTAAAGGATCCGCCTGCCAACGCGAGAAACACAGGTTCCATCCCTGGGTCGGGAAGATCCCCTGGAGAGGGAAGTTGCAACCCACTCCAGTATTCTTGCCTGGGAAATCCCATGGACAGAGGAGCCTGGTGGGCTACAGTCTGTGGGGTTGCAAAGAGTCAGACACCACTTAGCGACTAAACAACAACGAAGTCGTGATCTATGTGTGGTGGTGTTGACGGAAATGGTGTTAGCTCATCCCCATTCACAGAGAGTGGGCTGCTCTTCTGGACTCAGAATCTAATTCATTTTTTTCAGTTCTTGCTTTGTTTTGTAAATTAATCTTTTTTTCTTCTCCCTTTCTTTTGATGCATAGCACAGCTTGCAGAATCTTAGTTCCCTGACTGGGGATCAAACCCAGGCCTCTGCTGGTGAGAGTGCTGAGTCCTAACCACTGGACTACCTGAGAATTCCTATAAATTAATCTTTTTATTTTGATATTCTGTTTTGTAGATTTCTATATAGTCATAGAAATAATACAGAGAGATCCCTTGTACTCTTTACCCAGTTTCCAAAAACTGGTATTTTTTGTGGTCAATGTCAAAATCAAGAAATTTACATCAATACTCTCAAGCAAGACAAGAATATTTCCAAACAGATCACCAGCCCAGGCTGGATGCATGAGACAAGTGATCGGGCCTGGTGCACTGGGAAGACCCAGAGGAATTGGGTGGAGAGGGAGGTGGGAGGGGAGATCGGGATGGGGAATACGTGTAAATCTATGGCTGATTCATATCAATGTATGACAAAACCCACTGAAAAAATAAATAAATAAATAAAGGAGAAATTGGAAAAAAAAAAAAAAAAAGGAAAAAGAATATTTCCATCACCACAAAAATCCTTCCTGTTGCCCTTTATATTCCCATTCACTTTCCTGACCCCTCCCATGTCTCTAATACCTGTAAAATTACTAATCTGTCCTCTATAATTTTATCATTTATAGTTAAATGTACAATTTTATCATTTCAAGGCTGTTAATAGAATAATGCAGGATGTAACCTTGTGGGATTAGGTCTTTTCCTTCTGAGCATAATTCTATAGAAATTCATCCATGTTGTTGCATGTACTAATAGTTTGTTCCCTTTTATTGATGAATAGCAGTCCATGGTACAGATGTACCATATTCTGTTTAGCCATTCACCATTGAGGGACATCTGGGTTGGTTTTGCCTATTCCAAATAAAGCTGCTATGAACATTCATCTACAGGTTTTTATGTGAATGTAAGTTTTAATTTCTCTGGGATAAATGCCCAGGAGTGCAATTGCTGGGTCATGCTGGATTGCATGTTTAGCTTTATAAATAAGAAACTACCAAACTGTTTTCCAGAGTAGCTGTACCACGTTACATTCTTACCAGCTATGTATGAGTAATCCAGGTTCTCTGCATCCTTGCCAACATTTGGTGTTGTTACTGTTTATTTTAACCATTTTGGTAAGTGTGAGCGATGTCTCATTGTGGCCTTAATTTGCGTTTTCCTTTTGGCTAATGTTGCTGTTGAGCGTGTCTTCATGGCCTTACTGGCCACCTGCCTGTCTTCTTTGGTGAGATCTCTGCTCATGCTTTTTGCCTGCTTTCTAATTGGATTGCTTGCTTTTTTTGCTGTTGAGTTTTGAGAGTTCTTTATATACTCCAATTGCTATTCCTTTGTCAGATATGTGACTTTCAGATATTTTCTCCTTGTGTGTAGCTTGTCTTTTCATCCTCTTGTTAGGGTCTTTTTATAAATTTTTTGTTTATTTTATTTTGGCTGTGCTGAGTCTTTGTTACTGCAGGGGCTTTTCTCTAGTTGCAGAGGGGGCTCCTCTCTAGTTGCCCTGCTTGGATTTCTCGTTTTGGTGGCTTCTCTTGCTGCTGAGCAGGGACTCTAGGGCGCGCGGGCTTTAGCAGTTGGGGAACATGGGTTCAGTAGTTGCAGCTCCTGGGCTCTCAAGCGCGAGCTTAATAGTTGTGGTGCAAGAGCTTAGCTGCTCATGTGGGATCTTCCTGGGCCAGGATTAAAACTGGTGTCTCCTGCATTGGCAGGCAGATTCTCTACCACTGAGCCCCCAGGGAGGCCCCTTAAATAGGGTCTTTTGCAGAGTAAAAGCTTTGAATTTTGATGGGGTCCATTTTGTCAATATTTTCCTTTCATGGTTCAAACCTTTGGCGTCAAATCTAAGAACTCGGCCTCATCATAGATTCAAAGATTCTTTTCTAATAGTTTTATGTTTTGTATGTAAATAAGTCCATGATCCATTTTGAGTTATATTTGTGGGAGGTATGCCTGTGAATGTCCAATTAATTCAGTTTTAAATAACATTATTTGAAGGCCACTAAGAGTTTGGGGCAGGAGGAGAAGGGGACGACAGAGGATGAGATGGCTGGATGGCATCACCGACTCAACGGACATGACTTTGAGAAAACTCCGGGAGTTGTTGATGGACAGGGAAGCCTGGCGTGCTGCGATTCATGGGGTCTCAAACAGTCAGATACGACTGAGCGACTGAACTGAACTGAACAGTTTAGTCAAAGTGGCAGTGTTCTGAACCCAGTCATTTTATTTCATAGTGTTCACTCAAACATGCAGTGGAAAGGTACATACTGGCACCATCCACTCTTGTAGACCACTGTGAGCCAATACTTGTACGAAAAGACATATCTCTCAAGAAATAAAGAGGAAAATTTTGGAGAGTTCTTAAGTCCATAATTAGTAATACAAAGGACATATTTGACTAATTCTGCTAGAACCTAATTGACTGTATTCAGAACACTTAAAGTAGTGGGCATCTGTAATTGTCTGACTACTCAGCATTTGAACCCATGTGCTAGATTTAGGAAACTGCAACCCCCCTGCCCTGCCCCATTGCATAGGTCTTGGTGAGAAGTAAGCTCCTCCCTCAGAAGCCTAAGGAGTCACCCTCTAATCACACCCCGACGGCCTTGTGACCCAGGTTTGGCTGCCTTGTACTTTGAATTTTGAGCAAGTGATGCCAAGATGAGGGGATGATGGGTGGATCTGTGGTAGCTGTAGTGTAGGCAGCCTGGCATTCGTGGCTGTGTGTTCTGCCCTCAGGAACAGTGACCATCTACAGTGACCACCATGTCAAACAGAATATATGGCATACATTGGTGGTATCAGCAGCATCTCAAGCAGTCTGTTTCACTACCCTGACTCCTTTGATGCTGGTCTCTTGTCTGAGACTGTTCCTTATCATTTCTCAAACCTACGAGTTATCTGATGCTTTCCAATAAATTTATCTTCAACTTAAATTAGCCCAGAGAAGATTACTGACAATAAAGAACACTGACATATCGGGAACCCTCACTGATTCTTTCAGCAAATGAGCTAAGGCAGGGTTTAGAGAGCTCCCCCCGCCCCCCGCCGAATTTCTGATTGAGTAGCTGTAAAGTGGAGCCTGAGAATTTGCACTTGAACAAATTCCCCAATGATGCCTATAAGTGACCGCACAGTCTTCTTCAAGGTTGGTGTGATTTTATGTTTTCTCTCAAACACTTGCTGATTATTGTTTCATTGTTTGAATATACCACAATGTGCCTATCCATTCATCTGATGATAGACGTTTCAGTTATTTCCAGTTTCTGGCTGCTACAAATAAAGCTGCTGTGAATGTTAATACCTAGTCTTTGTATTGACATTTATTTCCTTTCCTTTGGGATAAATACCTGGGAGGTGAATGACTGGATCATATGGTAGGTATATGTGTAACTTTTTAAGAAACTGCAAGCTGTTTTCCAGTGTGGTTATGCCATATTATGTTTTTCCGACACTTTGTGGTCAGTCTTTTTACCAATAACTTTAGCCTTTCTAGTAGGTATATAGTAGTGTCTCTTTGTGCTTCCAATTTGCATTTTCCTAATGACTAATAACAGTGAGCATCCTTTTGCATGCTGATTTAGCATTCATATATCTTTCTTGGTGAAGCATCTATTAAAATATTTTTCCCCTTTTTGGGGCCTTGTTTTTTCATTAGTTTTGATAGTTCTCTATATATTCTGGGGATAAATCCTGTATCATATATGTTATTTGCAAATATTTTTTCCCAGTCTGTGGCCCCTTTATTTTCCTTCATTCTCTTCATAGGCAGAGAGTCATTTCTGCAAAAATTATCAAGAGCCTCATCAATTTTTCTAATGACCTCCCTTCACTGCTTGATATTCAAATGATGCCTTTTGGAAACACATTTCTTTCTGTTTTCTCTGCTTCCATTGTTAACTGGTATGTTTGTGGAGCCTCAGTTACCAATAGCATTGTATATGATTTGAAGAATTCTCTAATATCACTTTCATAAACTTCATGAAATCTTGTGTCTATTGCAGAATCTGTAGTTAAATTCTTTTTGATTCATTTGATTCAGATTTGTTTGGTTGATATTTTTGGATGTTTACTGTAACCTTAAAGTTCAAACCAATGAGGTTGTCAACTGAAGGGCCACTGAATGAGCTAGGGTGGGGAAAACAAACACTAGAGTTTTGTATGGAAAAATATTTAAGTAGATGCTTGTTTTATAAATGATCAAATTCTCTAGAGAATATTGTAGTGTTGTATGACTTTTGCTTCCATATGCCAGCAGAGATTTATGTAACAAATGTTCAAAAACAAGGCCCTGCAAGAAACACACCCCGCCTCTCTCAATATTTTATCTCATATCTTGATCACTGCCCCTCTCCCCATGCCCATTCTCCTCCAAGTACTCTGACCTTCACACAGTTTCTTGATCAAGTCAACCTTTTTCACGATGCAAGAAAATCTACTCTTTCTCTAACTTAATAAGTGAGCCAAGAATCTAGATTTGTTCTTAAGTGCAATGAGTATCAGTAGACAAGTTTTTAATCACGAAAATGACATCATTTGATTTAAACTTTCAAAGGATCTTTCTGGCTCTGAATGGAGAATAGATTATTCAGAGATAAGAATGGTAATAGGGAGACTAATTAGGAGGCTGTTTCAGCAGTCCAGATGATGGCTTGTTTCAGACTGAGGAAATGAGACTTAGTCAGATTTGAGAAATATTCTGAGGTAGAATTAACAAGATTTGATTACAGAATGTGGTGTGAGAGGAAGCAAAGAGAAATGACTCCAAAATTTCTGTCTCTGGTAATGCATGTATGGTAGGGTCATTAAGATGGGAAAAACAGTGTAGGACCAGGTTTGAGAAAAAGCAATCATGAGCTCCATGCTGGCAATATTAAGTTTGCCTACGAGATCCTATGTGAAGTTTCAAGCAGGCTTTTGGGTATCAGTTTCTAGAGTAAGTGGCAGGAACTAGGCTCGAGCTATAAATTTGGAAATTGTCAGCATATACATGATATTGTTTGTAATGTTAAGGGGATCACCTAGAAAATAGTATAGATAGAAATGAGAGTGAAACCTTGTGACTCTAAGTGGAACAGAGCAAGAGAAACTAGTAGAGTTCAAGAAAAGGAAAAACCCGTAGATGGTATTTCTGCCCAGTAAAGCCCACTGGAGAATCAGTACCCAAGAGTTTTATTGGAGTCTGGTCATATAGGCACCCTCTGCTTACAAAATTTCAGATTCCCCGAAGGAAAGCAGGTGTTCAGCATAAACCACATTATTTATAAAGTGCAGGCACAGTGAGCCATAATGATATCATTCAGGGAACAGCAGGAACACTCCTCAAAATGAAGTTCCCAATTGCTAGCCAGCGGCCAGCCTAGCAAGTCTCTTCAAAAGCTGGCAGGCTCAGGTCTACTATGTTAACTTTTTTGTACAGACTGGCATCACAGAAGATAGGAGAATGTATCTAGGGAGAGAGATGCTGCTGAAGACACCAGTAAGATAAGGACCAAAGTGGCCAGTGGAGCTGGCAATGTTGAGGTCATTTTTGACCTTGACACACACAATTTCAGAGGTACAGTAGGACAGGGAAACTGGATCAGGGAGGATTTAATAGTGACTTGTTTGGACTTCCTTGGTGAACCAGTGGTTAAGACTTCACTTTCCAATGCAGGAGGTGTGGGTTCTATCTCTGGTTAGGCAGCTAAGATCCCACATGCCTCTCAGCCAGAACAAAATATAAAACAGAACCAATGTTTTAACAGATTCAATAAAGACTTAAAATGGTACACATCAAAAAAATAAAAGGAGTGGCTTGTGGGTGAAGGAGTGGAAACAACATGTAGACACAGGATATTTCAAAAAGTTTTCTGTGAGAGGAAGCAAAAGAAAGTCAGCTTAAAGAAGATATACATCAAAAAGGTTTTTAACAGACGAAAGGTACTGGTACATGTTTGTTTGGGATCAGAATAGTTCATTAGAAAGGGAGAGAAGATGATGTGGAGAGAGAGGGATTAGATCCAGAGCAGGAGTGAAATGATAGGAGGAGATCCTCCCTTTGAAACAAGGTGGGGAGGAGGAGAAAATTTGGCACAGGTGCAGGTAGAATTGTAGATCTGGGAATCAGAGATGAGCAACTTCTGATGGCTTCTATTTTCTCAGCGAAGCATGAGGCAGTGTCCTCAACTGAGAGTGCAGGGTCGTGGAAAAAATGCAAAAGGGGTGAGGGTGAAGAGGAAATTTGGGATTTCTAGAGGAAGGAGGAAAACAATTTGGGAAAAAGAATGTAGAAACTGGGGAGCTGGCAGGAGAGAGGTCATGTCAGGGGATAAGGAGAAGGCTAGAATTTTACTCTAAATGTTTCATTAATGAAAGGCAATACATTGAATTTATATCATTGGAATGTTTCAACCTCTACCAAGATTTACTTCAAAAGGAAACTATTGTTTTAGGTAGCAGTGAAAAATAAGAACGAAATATTTTTATTAGTCTGAAACTACATTAATGTAACAGTTTCATTCCTACATTACCAGTGAACAACTGAAACTCAGTGACCAACTAATGGCCCCCAGACACACACACAGTTTACCTCTAACATAATGCTATGACTTCCCCCATCAAACACGACAGGAAGAGTGGTTATGTTTAGCTGATAGTGTTAGATGGTCTGTCACGTAGAGTTTCCGTTACTTCTGAATATCAAGTTGGTGAATTATGAAGTTATCTATAGTATATATATTTTCAAACTGCTATTACAGGACTGTCTTCATTTTCACGGAAGTGTCTCATGAACTTCAAATAATGACATTTGCAGCAACATGAATGGACCGAGAGAGTGTCATACTGAGTGAAGTAATTCAGAGAAGGAGAAATATCATATGACATCCCTTATATGATAAATCTAGAAAGAAATGACACAAATGAATTTACTTACAAAACAGAGACTCAGGGACTTAGAAAATGAACTTACAGTTACTGAGGGAAGAGATAGTTAGGGAGTTTGGGAAAGTCATGTACACACTGCTATGTTCAAAATGGGTAACCAGCAAGGACCTATTGTATAGCACATGAAACTCTGCTCAATCCAGCCTGGATGGGAAAGGGTTTTGGGGGAGAATGAATATATGTATATATATGGCTGAGTCCCTTCACTGTTCACATATACACTGTTGACATATACACACTACCATATATAAAACAGATGACTAATAAGAACCTACTGTACCACACAGGGAGCTCTCCTCACTACTCTGTAATGGCCTATATGGGAATAGAATCTGAAAAAGAGTGGATATATGTATAACAGATTCACTCTGTTGTACAGCAAAAAATAACACAACACTGTAAATCAACTATAATAAAAATTAATTTTAAAAAAGAAGCTTCGAGAATTTTGGCTACCTGAAGGAAATATTATAGTACATACACTGACTCACATTTGTTGCATTCCAACTGCAGCACTTGTTTCAGAGAACTACTCCTCCCCTTTATCTCATTGTTACTTTCAGGTGTGAGATGAAAATTTTCTCTTTAAATTGATTCCTCTAAATAAATATTCAAGTAGCTAATTTAGTCATTTATTTAATCTCAGGTTAAATCAGAAAAAAAGATTTCCGTATGTAAAAAACTCCTTTAAGCTGCCTTCTGTGACTTTGGTGTTTTTCTCAATGCGTAAATCATTATCACCTGTCTCAGTTTTCTAGCTCCTGGAATCATTAAACTCAGAATCTGCTTTTCCTAGATGCAACTAATTCAATGCTATAATCTTTACTTGTATGAATTTTACAATGTGTAACTTTGCATGTATTTTCAAAGTATTTTTATATTAGTTGGAGATTGGAGCTTCACACCTTAGTAGACAAAGGTGAGGAAGGAGCATTGAGTAGGGAAAGGCTTCAGACCTGGATGCTAATCTGACTCTCGTGAAAGTAAAGTGGGGAGGAAACAGACTTGGACAAGGAGAGCCTAGCAGAGTTTGCAGATCTGGCAAAGTCTCAGTCAACCCAGTGGGAAGCTCCAGAGCAAAACTCGCGTGGTAGAAAAGTTCTGCACTGAGTAGAAGCAGCGAGGTTCGGTAACCCTGCCGCGCCCGGTCACTGTGTGCGGGGGTGGGTCTGCCCTGGAAGAGGATGACCTCAGCTTGAATGTTGCTGTGGTAGGTTCCAAAGGTGCTGCAGCTGGAAGCTGTCAGCTGACTGCATTCTTCCAGCTGAAGGGAGAGCCAAGCCAGGAGAGGCGTCTTTGTGCCAGGTACACCAGCTGTACCTCTTTTGCTAATGTTGCCCTCTTCAAACAGTTCAGTTCTGCAGTTCAAATCGTGGGCTGTAGCACAGTCTCCAACTCTCCTCCTTTTCACCAATCCCTCATCTCTCAATTAGGCACTCTTGGCAGATTAATCTTAAGAGGCCATTTTTATCCTATCAGTCTTTTGCTCAAAAATATTCCCTCTCTATTATTAACAAAATTAAGCCCAGACTTTTGTGTGGTACTTAAGGCCTACACAAGATCAGCCCCAATCTACCATTCTGCTTTTATCTTTGTGTCCTTTCTAGTCAATCCATGTAGGGCCTACTTGTGATTTCCCCAGAATTTCTTTCATATTGACATATTTCTTATTGCTCACATAATACCTTCTATTCCTGTTTGACATACCAGTCTTCTATCTGCCTATCAGAACCCAGCTCATCTTTCAAGGCCCAGTTTACATTCCCTCTCCTATAGAAAGCAATGTCTGACCCTTCCTTGAAAACAGTTCAATATGTATCCCACTTACTCATATTCTTCTCTATTTTATTGCTTATGCTTTAATGTTAGTATGTCTTTTTTCTACCTATGGGATAAAAGGAGCATAATGTTTTTTTCTGCTCTGCAAGTACTCCATGATTGAATGAAGAGAGCCACGAATGAGGGTGTGTAGATGGTAAGAAGCCACCACATAAATGGGAGCAATAGAAGAGAGTCAGAACTTCAGAATAATGTAGACAAATGCACTGGCAAGTGAAAGCCTACTCTTTGTGACTGTTTTGCGGGAATGGGTGACACTGTTTCTTAGGTACAGACCAGGGCAGGATTCTTTACCCAATTTACAGAGCTCTTTAGGCTATTATGGGTGGGCTTTGGGGTAGCTTGATGATCTAAAACCCTTTGAAATTTATAAAAATTTGTATACATGTGTATGTAACTCTTCTGGCAAGAGGATACATAGCTTTTATATGATACGGTTTTCAAAGGGGTACAGACCCCTTTGAAATATCATAAAAATATTTAAAACCACTTGATCAGGGTTTGTGGCCATAGTAGGAGAGAGGTCATGCAGGTTGAATGTGGTTTGGCAAGTAGGAGATCATTGGTAATCTTAAAAAAAAAATATTTCTACAGAATGAAGGAAGCAGAAGCCAAATTCCCAGAAATTAAGGAGTGAATGGGTGGTGAGAAAGTGGAGGTAGCATATATAGCTTTTCCTTCCAGAAATATATCCATGAATAAGAAGGGAAATCTATGACAATCTGAGGAACAGGTGAATCAGGGAAGGTGTTTCTGAGGGAGATAGGAGGTACATGAGCATATCTTCAGAAGAAGACATGAAAAGGGAATAAATATTAAGGGGAGTAGGTGGAGAAGTGTCTTGGTAGTCGGAGTTTATGCTGTGGCAGCAATCCCAAAAGAATAGTGACTTAAAACATAAAAGTTTATTTCTTGCTAATGCAGACTCTGCTGTAGACTGCTGTCCTCTATGCCAAAACCCACTGATCCATGTTGCTCCAGTCTTTGGAAAACAGGCTCGTGACTGGAGAAGAGAGCAGTCCCTCATACCGAGGGATGTGACAGCCGCTACTGTGAAGTGACACCTGTTACTTCTACTCATGTTTCACCAGCCAGAACTAGTCACATGGTTACATTTAATTGGGGGGAGGGGCAGGGAATGTGGAAGAAATATGAAAATAAATTTGGTGAGCATATAATTATGTTGCTACATGAAGGGATCCAGAAAAAAGCAAAAGGAATTCTGGGAAGTTGGAAATGGCATAGTTTTTTTAATATCCCCATATCTTCCTACAGGGCTTCCCTTGTCGCTCAGCTGGTAAAGAATACACCTGCAATGTGGGAGACCTGAGTTCAATCCCTGGGTTGGGAAGATCCCCTGGAGAAGGGAAAGGCTACCCACTCCGGTATTCAGACCTGGAGAATCCTGTGGACTGTGTAGTCCATCTGGTCACAAAGAGTCACACGACTGAGCAACTTTCACTTTCACTTTTCATCTTCCTACAAAAATAGGACAAGTTGGGTTCAAAACCTGAAGCCCACAAGCAGGAATAACAAGTTCATGTAGCCAGTTATGAGCTCCTGTATATACACTGGAAGGGACACATCATGGTAGCAAAAGATTCACATGTGGAAAGACGCAGAGGGAGCCAAAGCACAACGCCAAATTACCAGGAGATGCTCCTGCAAAAAGAAGTCCCACCTGGTGTACAAAGCTTAGAGAGTTCATCAGAGGGTAGCACTCAAACTTGGTGAGAAACTTTGTGGGCTCCATTTCTCAGGTGAGCATGAGGGAACTAGAAGGTCAGATGGTGCTAGAATGATCTAGGCTTTATACATTCTTGAAACCAACCTGAGCTTCCTTCCAGAGAGAAGCTGCTAGGACAGGACTTAAAAGAGGGCACATTTTATAACTACCACAAATGGTATTAATTATAGAAACTCCAAATCTGAAAATTCATCCCTTCATTTATTTCCATGCCAATTATATTTAGTAATATTGCCCAATCTTACGTACAAGAGGGCTTGCAATGAGATCATTGTTGTTGTTGTCTAGTCACTAAGTCCTGTCCAGCTCTTTTGAGACACTATGGACTGTAGTCCACCAGGCTCAAGAGTACTGGAGTGGGTTGCCATTTCCTTCTCCAAGGGATTTTCTTGACCCAGGGATTGAACCTGAGTCTCCTGCTTTGGCAGGCAGATTTTTTACCGCTGCGCCACCAAGGAAGCCCTACAATGAGATACACAGCACCATTAAGATACTTCAGTGATAAAATGCAGTCAACATAGTGACCCTCCTAATTTGACCGTGAATTCTCTCCCGTTATCAAATGCCTAAGAAATATCAAAGCCTGAAGATTAAAACCCCTTCCAAATTATAGCCCAAAGAAATTAACACCTAAAGTCAAATTCTCTTGTCCTTGAGATTTAAACTTCAAAGAAATTAAGGTCCAGAATTCATTCTTTTCACTTCATATTTTATTCAGTCTTATTTAGAAGAGTGCTTAAGACTCAGATAGGGTCAGAAGTTTTTGTAAGCAGTTGTAGTTTGTACAGAAATTTGTTAAACATTGTCTCCCATTGAGTTTCTAGAAAGTCAAAAAAATCAGTGAGACACAAAATTATTACAGCACTGGCCCAGTATCCATTAAAATTATAAAGAGCTATTCCTCAGTCTCTGGTGTAGTTATTCCAGGCAAATTTGTCTTCTTAAAGCCCATTAATTGTGCTTAGTCATTCAGTTGTGTCCGACTCTTTGTGACCCCATGGACTGTAGCCTGCTAGGCTCCTCTGTCCATGGGGATTCTCCAGGCGAGAATACTGGAGTGGGTTGCCATGCCCTCCTCCAGGGGATTTTCCCAACCCAGGGATCAAACCCAGGTCTCCTGAATTGCAGGGAGATTCTTTACCATCTGAGCCACCAGGGAAGCCCAGGGTTTCAGAGGAGTCAGGGGTGAAAAGAAGAGAAATTTTCAGTTTTAGCTTTACCAAGATGGTTGATCTGATAGAAGTTTCTGGAATCCATGTCCTGTGAACATAATTTGGAGATGTCAAATTTGGCACTTTCAACTTTCCATTTCTAGTGGCATAATTTGCTATCCATATTAACTCTTCTTTCAGAGAGTAGCATTTGAGGTACATACTGTTGTCTTCTTGTGAAACTTAAAAATTTGTGGAGCTTGAAGATTGGATTAGTCCTGATAGGCTGGATTATGTTGCAATGGCAAGCTTAAAATGTTACTGGCTTGAAACAACAACAGTTTATTTTTTAGTCATACTACATATCCATCATGAATAGGCAGGGAGTTCTGTTCAATCTGTATCCACTTAAGGAACTAGGATGATACAACCACCACAGATTTTTCCATGATCACCACAATAGGAACAAGTAAATGTGACAAATTGTTGACCTGGCTCTTAAAATTCCTGCCAAGAAGTACTGCACATCTCTCTGACTCACTCTTGGATTTCCCAGGCAATAATACTAGAGTGGGTTGCCATGTTCTTCTCCAGGGGATCTTCCCAACCCAGGGATTGAACCCTGGGTCTCCTGCATTGGCAGGCAGAGTCTTTACCACTGAGCCACCCGGGAAGCCCTTCATTCACATACCATTGGCTAAAGCATGTTATATGGCCTTCTACCTTCAAAGGGAACAGGAAGGATAATTTTGCCTTTGAACTGCAAGTTCTTGCCCTTTCGTTGCCACATTTAGAGTGAACTCTTTACTAATACTGCTTGTGTCATACCTTGTGAGCTGAAAAGTTCAGTCCTTGGCCATCAGTTGCTGTGACTGCTTCCAGCTATAGAATAGCTTACACCAATGTTTCCCAAACTTGTCTGATCAAAATAATCACCTGGGTGCTTACAATTGTTAAATAACTGGGTACAGTTATTAAAAATACTGATTCCTATGTCCTATTCCTGAAGAAATGATTCAGTAGATTTGGAATGAAGCCCATGAATTAAAAAAAAAAAAAAATACCCTGTTAGGCAAAGAAATCTGACATAAGTGTTTTTATTTTTAAAAAGTTTTAATTATTATCTTTGATTATTTATTCATTTATTTGTCTATTTTATGTTTGGCTGTGCTGGATCTTTGTTGATGTGTGTGGGCTTTGTCTAGTTGCAGTGAGCGGGGGCTTCTCTTTGTCGCAGTGCGTGGGCTTCTCACTGCAGTGGCTTCTCATTGCAGAGCACATGTTCTAGGCATCCAGCTTCAGTAGTTGTGGCACGCTGGCTTAGTTGCTCTGCAGCACGTGGGAATCTTCCCAGACCAGAGATCGAACCCTTGTCCCCTACATTTGCAGGCAGATTCTTATCCACTGTACCACAAGGAAAGTCCCATAAGTGTTTTTAATAGACTTTATTTTGGGAGTAGTTTTAAGTTCACAGAAAAATTGAGTGGAAAGTACAGAGAGTTCCCATATGCCCCCAGCCCCAAACATGTACAACTTGCCCCACTCTCAACATCCTACACCAGAGTGGTACATTTGCTATAATGAATGAACTCACACTGACACATCATTATCACCCAAATTCCAGAGTTTACCTTAGGGTTCTCTCTTGGTGGTGTACATTCTATAGGTTTGTCCACCATCTTGTATCATAGAATTGTTTCATTGCTCTAAAAATCCTCTGTCCTCTGCCTATGCAGTCCTTTCTTCTCCCTAACTCCCAGCAGCCACTGATCTTATTGCCTCCATAGTTTTGCCTCTCCCAGAAAGTTATACTTGTAGTCATACAACATGTAGCCCTTTCAATGGACTTCTTTCACTTAGTATTGTGCATTTAAGATACCTGTATGTCTTTTCATGACTTAATAACTTATTTACTTTCAGTTCTGAATAATATTCTATTGACTGGACCATAGATTGTTTATTCATTCACCTACTGAAGGATATCTTGGTTGCTTTCAAATTTTGGTAATTATGAATAAAGCTGCTCTAAATATCTGTGTGCAGGTTTTTGTGTGAACATAAAACTTTCAACTTCTTTCAACTTCTGGTTTCTCTATTCTGTTTCATTGATCTGCTTTTAGAATTGTTTTGCCAGTACCACAGTGTCTTTTTTCCTTTCATTTTATTGAAATATAATTGACATATAACCACCCTGTCTTAATTATTCTGACTTTAGAGTAAGTCTTGAAATCAGGTTGTATCAGTCTTCTGACTCTTTTCTTCTCTTCTCTTTCAATGTTGAATTAGCTATTCTGTGTCTTTTGCCTCCATGTGAGCTCCAGAATCAGCTTGTCAGTATACACAAAGTAACTTAATGGGGTTTTTATTGGGATTGTGTTGAATATATATATATCAAGTGGGGAAGAACTGACATCTTGACAATATTGAGTCTCCTTACCTATGATCATGGTATATCTCACTTATTTAATTCTTTGTTTCACTTCATCAGAATTCTGTAGTTTTACTTAAACAGGTCTTGTGCATATTTTGTTGTTTATACATAAGTATTTTGTTTATTTTGGACACTAATATAGATAATATTGTATTTTTAATTTCAAGTTTTACTTTGCTGGTAAATGGGAAAGCAACTAACTATTATATATTAACCTTGTATCCTACAACCTTTTTATAATCGCTTATTAGCTCCAGAACTTATTTTATTGATTATTCTAGATTTTCTACATAGACAATCATGTCATCTGTGAACAAAAGTATTTTATTTCTTCCTTCTCAACAGATATACCTTTTATTTTCTTTTCTTATTGCATTAGCTAGGACTTCCAGTATGATGTTGAAAGGACTTGTAAGAGGGCAGATCCTTGACTTGCTTCTGATCTTAGTGGGAAAGCTTCTAGTTTCTCACTTTTAATTTTTTTAATTAAGAATTTTTATTTATAAATATATTTATAAATAAATATTTTAATTACAGATTTTTAATTAAAATCTTAAATTGTGTAGCTGATTTACAATGTTGTGTTAGTTTCAGGCATACAGCAAAGTAGATCAGTTATGCACTCACATGTATCCCCTCTTGTTCAGATTCTCTTCCCATATAGGTCATTACAGAGTACTGAGTAGAGTCCCCTGTGCTCTACAGCAGATCATTATTAGTTATCTATTTCATGCATAGTAGCGTTATATGTCAGTCCCAATCTCCCAATTTATCCCTCACCCTTTACCTCCTGGCAACCATAAATTTGTTTTCTACATCTGTGACTCTGCTTCTGTTTTGTAAATGAGTTCACGTGTATCCCCTCTTGTTTTAGATTCCGCATATAAGCAATATCATATATTTCTCTTTCTGTGTCTGACTTATTTCACTCAATATGAGAATCTCTATGTCCATCCAATGTTGCCGCAAATGACATTATTTTGTTCTTTTTTATTCCTGAGTAACATTCCACTGTATATATGTACCACATCTGTGTTATCTATTCCTCTGTTGATAGACGTTTAGGTCCTGGTTATTGTAAACAGTGCTGCAGTGGACATTGGGGTGCATGTATCTTTCTGAATTACAGTTTTCTCCATGTATATGCCCAAGAGTGGGATTGCTGGGTCATATGGCATTTCAGTTTTTAGTTTTTAAGGATCCTTCATACTGTTCTCCAGAGTGACTATACAAATTTACATTCCCACTAACAGTGTAGGAGAGTTCCCTTTTCACCACACTCTCTTCAGCATTTATTGTTTGTAGATTTTTTTGATGATGGTCATTAGTGATGTTGAGCATCTTTTTATGTGCTTTTTGTCCATCTATATGTCTCTTTTTGGAGAAATGTCTATTTAGAGCTTACCCCCCCACTTTTTTTTTTTTTTTTTTTGATTGGGCTATTTGTTTGTTTTTCTTTTTTTAACTGAGCTGCATGAGGTGGTCTCTCACTCTGAAGAATGATGTTACCTGTAGGTTTTTTGTAGATGTTCTTTGTTAAGTTCACCTCTATTCTTAGTTCACTGAGAGTCACATGGGCTTTTGTCTTATTCTTGTAGTTCTTTCAGTTACATAATCAGCAACAGCAGATTCCAAAATTGCTGTTCATGTTTCTAAATCCTAGGACTCTAGGCTCTAGTGAATGTTAATACCTTTGCCAGGTTCTCTGTGAGACACTCTGTTTTTTCTGTTTTTGAATTTCATAAACTTCACAGTTGTGTTCCCACAAGGCACAGAAATTCCTGCGTGCCCATCTATGCCAGCAGTTCTTATTGTATTTTCTACTCCTGAATCTGTGGACAAGCTAAGTTCATAAAGTTTAGTCCCTTCAATTTTGTCCTTTGCCCTGGATGCCAGCAACAACTGAAAGAACTTGTTTTGTCTCCTGACGGGCATCCAGAACTTGGCTTCTAGTTTAAAAAATAACAAAGGCCTAAGAGGATCTAATTCCGCCACCATCTAGCATTTGCATGTTCACAGTGTTTACCTACGTGGCTTCACCTTTCAGAGAATGCAGAGACCACTTGCAGGTCATGTGGCCAAGTCTTACGGTTCCTGAGACTTTGCTGAGCCTGCCTTTATAAAAATAACGGCTCACATGTGAACCAATCAACCGTAAACTACAGTCTCTTCCTATGGTTAGAGTACTTCATACTCTGAGACAGCTTCTTTTCCAGACTACAACAGTTAAAAGCTCATACAACTGCCAAGGTCAAAACATTTCTGACCACACCCTAAAGTTCATTCATACCTCTAAATTTATGTAGCTCCTCTCCATTCCCAGTTTGAGTCTTGATTTTTCAGTTTCCTTTAGCATCTGTCTGATTGGAGGTCTTCAAACTTTAGGGTTGTACTCCCTTTTAAACTGCAGATTTCCCCAGGCCCTGCATGGGTAGAGCTGGTCTCCTGAGCATCTTGTATCCAGGGAGAGAGCAATTGATTCAGGCTATGTGGGCTGACTGGCTACCAAGTGATCTAAAAGTTGGTTAGAGAATGCTAGTTTATTTTCCACAAATTTACCAATCAAGTAAGTCATTCCTCTTTCCCTGAGATAGGTTGGATTTAGAAGCAGAAAAGCCAAGAGGTAAACTAATTGGATTCTCTCTGCATGGGAAGAAAAAAGAGTATAGGAGAAATGTTTTCTGCTAAAAGGGTGGTCTCTCTCAGTGCATTAGAAGACATAAAAATATTTATGTCTTAAAAATATTTCAGGCAGGGGAAAATAGGCGGACTTGAGGAAAGTACAGAACGGTTTAGAATAATGATTGTAGAGTGTAGAATAAGGACTCAAGAAGAGATTAATTATTTTAAAAATTCCTGAATATCCATGATGGTCCAACAAGATCCAGGAAGTTTAAATCAGGGAACTGAGATGAAAAAAGGGGAATAATGGAAAGGACTAGTCTTTTTTTTCTTTTTCTTTTGGCCATAGTGCATGCGGGATCTTAGTTCCCCTATCAGGGATCAAAACCGTGCCCCCTGCAGTGGAAGCACAGTTTTAACCACTTACTGGACCATCAGGGAAGTCCCTGGAAGGAAGTTGTACTAACCAGACTGAGAGAGAACCAGGATGACTGTAATGACTAGGTTCTACAGAGGATAAGTCAAGCCAAATGAAATGCTGATACTACACGTATTTAATATGAGCTAGGTTTATGTGGATTATCTCATTTAACCTTCAAAAGGAATCCTGAAAGAAATTTAGGGCATAGACAGATTAAGTAAGTCATCCCTGGTCACTCAGCTAGTGAAAGGCAGAGTCGGATTTAAACCTAGGCAGTTTGACTCTAAAATCTGTAGCCTTGAAAATAAATAGAAGTGGTAAACAAACTAATTAATTAAATCTGTCGTCATAACCCCAATACTATGGGTTGAGGGTTGATGGAATATATGTTACCCTGAGAACAAAAACCAGGTTCAATAGAATGGAGAAGTAACAAGCAAGAGGTGATAGCTAGGGATGAACATTTCAGTTTAACATCTTGTACGTTGAGCAATTTCCATATCTAAGGAAGATAAGTGACAAGAAATCACTAAGGCTGAGAGACTTTCCTGGTCGTCCAGTGGCTAAGATGCCTCACTCTCAATGCAGGGGGCCTGAGTTCCATCCCTGGTCAGGGAACTAGACCCCACATTCTGCAACTAAGTCCTGGCACAACCAAATAAATAAATAGAAGTCAGTAAGCCTGAGAAAATGTGAGGTCAGGTTGTCAAAAAAGTCATAGAGAGCACTGTTGACCTTGTCAAGGATGATATTGTTGAGAAAAAGGGAAGTTCCTGAAGCTATCAAGGAACACAAGGGCCAGCCCTAAGGCTGGTAGACAAATCTGATAGGGAAGAGGGTATGTAAACATTGTAAAAGAAAGTATTTATTGTTCATTTTCTCCCCCGCCTCTCAATTTGCAGAGGAGGAAACCCCCTTAATTTTACTTTGGAAAAAAGTGAAGAATGAATAAAGGCTAAGAGATGTGTTGCATTGCTATTATTTATGGCTACTTGATAACAATGTGAAATATAAAGTCTCAATAATTTGTTAAATCATTGTTTTTTGGCTTGTCTCATTTTAACACTGAGAATCAAGCTATCATATACCTAAGTAATCATTTACTATGAGAATATACAGAGAAATATCTAGAATAGAAACATAACACTTTTATTCCCAGGTAAAAGTATAATACTTTTATTCACAGAAGCTGCTTTCTTATTTTTCATGAACATTTCTGGATTTATCTGACATACATGCCATTTAAATATAATTTTTATTTCCTTGGATATTCTTGAATAAAATATTCTCTCGCTGTTCCATGGCAGAAATAATATTCATTGCTGCTGTTTTGATGACATTTTTTCAAAACTCTCTTGCTTCCTGGTGGCTCAGATGGTAAAGAATCTGCCTGCAATTCAGGAGACCTGGGTTTGATCCCTGGGTTGGGAAGATCCCCTAGAGAAGGGAATGGCAACCCACTCCAGTATTCTTGCCTGGAGAATCCCCAAGGACAGAGGAGCCTGGCAGGCTACAGTCCATGGGGTTGCAAAGAATCGGACACAACTGAGCAACTAAGAACAGCACCCCCATTCTCAGATTTGTATTATCTTATCCTTCATGAGTTCATAGCATTTTTTGTAGTTTCTCTCTGGAATGCTCTCTCCCTCTCATAGTGATAATAATTATAATAGGAAGACCTCTACTATGCAGTTCTTAATCTCTATTAAAGTCACAAGCATTTAATGCTGTAGCTTGCTTTTTTGTGTCCCTCTTTATTTCAGCTGATTGTCCTTTCCTCACTGGAGAATGGTCTGTGTCGTTTAGCAACGAGCTAGCTTATGAGCTTTTATACTTTTGGTTCTAGATCTTTATTGGAAACATCAGATGATGATCTGACATGTGACATCTAGGTGTATTTTCAACTATTTTCTATGTGTTTCAGCAATTTTCTGATGTGTTAAAAAAAATCCTGATCAGTTTTTTCCTTCTAGGGCATTTTCTCTTTGAGTAAGATACTTTGTCATTTTTATAAACACTTTCAGAGAATTTGATTTGAGTTTTAAATGGTTTCAAGGCTGTTCTGCTTTTTAGAATATCTACACCTGAAAGTTTTTGAACTTGAAAAGTACCTAAAGGTTTTACTGATTTAAAACACTCCGGAAATAAATAGTTCAGTTCCCCGTAATAGGTTAGTTTGTTAAATTTGTTTTGCAGTTGGCTTTCTGTTTTTCCTATGCCAAATGAAAGCATAGCACTGTACCTCTTACTATAGTATTCAGAGACCTACTTACCAGAATCTGGTTTCTCCTCCTATTCTCATGTTAACCCTAAAGCTGAGTTGGCCTGTTGGTGGCTGTCAAGCAAAAAGACATAACCAAGCCAAAGATCATGAGAAGAAAGGATTTATTTCTTACAGCAAGTAAGGAGAACACCTGGGATCTTTCCCAAAGTAGTTTCTCCACAAACTGCAAAGTTGGAAAGTTTTAAAGGTACATGCATATTTATGAAGGGGCTTGGAAAGTCAAAGTCCAAGCCTTAGTTGAAATCAAGAGATTGAGAAAAGATCAACATCATCATCCCTTAAGTTCCGGTTGATTTGATGGTTGAGCATCTTAAGCTAATCTTTACCACTGAAACAGAATTGGGCATCTTTACAACTTGATATTTTATCTTTGCTATCATTGATTCTCTTGCCTGTTGTTCAGTCGCTAAGTCATGTCCAACTCTATGCTACCCCATGGACTGCAGCACACCAGGCTTCCCTGTCCTTCACTATCTTCTGAAATTTGCTTAGACTCATGTCCATTGACTCCATGATGCCATCTCTTGCCTGATAACAGTCATTTGTTTCTGCATTCTTTTGTTCTCTTCAGTCAGTTCACTCAGTTGTGTCTGACTCTTTGCAACCCCATGAACTGCAGCACACTAGGCTTCCCTGTCCATCACCAACTCCCAGAGCTTGCTCAAACCCATGTCCATCTAGTCGACCTGTTCAAAGGCAAACATCATGGCTAGGCTTAGATCACAAATTAGCTTAGGTCAAAAAATGGTTTCTCTTATGTCAAGAAAGCCATGCCTAGTTCTCTTTCTCCAGGGACCCTCTACCCTATCTGCTTACCCTTGTTTCCTTGGCTGCCAACCTGACCCACAGTCATTGCCTCCATCGTCTCTGGCCTGGGCTGTTTCTTTGCTCAGAATGTCACCTTTAGGAAGCCTTCTCTGAGCCCTTACTATTTTTTCTGACCCCTTATTTTATTTCTCTTTTTTTTTTTTGGTGGAGGGGGGCAATGCGAGGCTTGAGGATTATAGTTCCCTGTCCAAGGAGTGAACCCAGGCACCCTGCAGTGGATGTGTGGAGTCCTACCTACTGGACCACCACGGACTTTCATGACCTCATTTTGTTCCATGAGGAGTTTGAGTTTATTGAGGAGTTTGAGTTTCATGAGGAGTTTGAGTTTATTGATTGAACAGTGCCAGACACAGAGAAGTCTCTATGAGAAAAAAAAAAAGGAATAAATGAATTTAGCAGTTAGCATGAGAAGTGAGTATAGTATAGTCAAATCTATGGTTTTTCCAGTAGTCATGTATAGATATGAGTTGGACCATAAAGAAGGCTGAGCACTGAAGAATTGATGCTTTCAAATTGTGGTGCTGGAGAAGACTCTTGAGAGTGCCTTGGACAGCGAGGAGATCAAACCATTCAATCCTAAAGGAAATCAACCCTTAATATTCACTGGAAGGGCTGATGCTGAAGCTGAAGTTCCAGTACTTTGGCCACCTGACATGAAGAGCTGACTCACTGGAAAAGACCCTGATGCTGGGAAAGATAGAAGGCAAAAGGAGAAGGGGGTGACAGAGGATGAGATGGTTAGATAGCATCACTGACTCAATGGACATGAATTTGAGCAGACTCCAAAAGATAGTGAAGGAAATGAGAACCTAGTGTGCTGCAGCCCATGGGGTCGAAAGAGTTGGACACAACTTAGCGACTGAACAACAACAGTGAGAAGTGAAAATTGTTTACTAAACAAAGTAATACCTGGTACATTGGATAAGAATCTGTGGTTGTGCTTACAGTGGAAACTTTAAGAAGCTTAGTGGAATGCAGGCAGGTGGGAAACACCTGAGAACTCAAACCTTTGGTTTGTGCGGTTGGCTTCCTTCCTTCCCTTTTGGGTTCCTTTGGTTAAGATAAGGGTGGGGCTGGGGTCATGTTCATCTTTGCTTAGTTTAGCTAAGGTAGATTGAGGCTGTAGGTATTGCATTTTACCTGATGATCTCAAACTGTGTGATACTATTCAGCTAGCTTCTTCCATTCTTCAGTCTGTCATAAACTGTCAGTAGGAAATCTTGTGTGGCTTTTACAGAAGTGAGAATATTTATATCTCTCCCTCATCAGGACAGTTTCCTCCTGCAGGATCCCACTGTGTTCAAGCCCTACTCCCTGCTCCATATCAGTGTGAATATAGTTTACTCCTAGGACGGCATCTCTCTCTCTCCTTCTGTCTGTCCTTCCCTTCCTCTGCTCTGCCATCTCTAAATGATATAGCCACAGTCTTTCACTTTAGACTTTTCAAGGTGTGACTACCATTCCCGTGTACCCCCAAATTCTAGGAGATACATGTTAAGCTCTTCAAATTATTCTCTTAAAAACTTCTTCATTTGAGGGGTAGGAACTCCCCTCTCCAGTCTCCTGTATGGGGTGGTAGGGGCAGGAATGTACAGAAATGCTTGGGACCTACCTCACCACTTGCTTCTTTAGCCTCAGTGAATTTTTCAACTCATGTAGTCTGGTTCAGTTCAGTTCAGTCGCTCAGTCGTGTCTGACTCCTTGCGACTCCATGGACCGCAGCACGCCAGGCCTCCCTGTCCATCACCAACTGCCGGAGTTTACCCAAACCCATGTCCATTGAGTCGGTGATGCCATCCAACCATCTCATCCTCTGTCGTCCCCTTCTCCTCCCGCCCTCAATCTTTCCCAGCATCAGGGTCTTTTCAAATGAGTAGTCTGGGGGTGGATCATAACTTAAGGCTGATAAAACTTGTTTCTCAATGTTTTAACATGTTCAGAAAAGCACCTGCCTTTAGAGCATGGAAAGTATTTGACATCTTGTACAAACAATAGAGGCCTCAACTGAGTCTGAGACTCTCTCCCACTAGTCATTTTAGATTTGTTGGTCAATTCGCCTTCCATCCCCAACACACCCTCTTCATTTCACTCATAGTCCCTGAAATATTATATGAAAGACTCTCTTCTCTGTCCAAGTAACAGATGACTGAACTAGAGATGGACTCCTAACCCTGAGAGGAATCCAAAGATGGTCCATTCTGGTTCTCTCCTGAGAATATGAACTGAGATTTAAGAACCTACAGTAATGGTAGTAGATGACTGAACTGAGTTATTTAGCATCAGGGCTGAGAGTCCTAATGGATGAATTGGTGAGTAAGCCAAAGAAGGAAGCAGAAGGAGACAGGAAGGCATACAACCAGAGACATGGGGAGGGCAGTGACTGTTGCTTTTCCATTTCCTGGAGACATTCTGCCATACTGTCTGCATTTGTTTCTGTAAGATTCTTCTATGTTCTTTCCTTTTTATAGTCTCTCTTTTTATATCAGCTAGTTGAGTGAGAAATGACTTCAAAGAAATGGAACAGACTAGAATAATAAATTTGTAAAGAATTATTTTTTTCTGTACGACATTTTCTTTATTATGCCTCAGGGGATATTTTGAATTTAAAACATATCATAAATCCGCACTACTCAAAGTACTGTCTGAGGACCAGCAGTTTAGGCATCACTAGGAGTGTTAGAAACACAGAGTCTTGGTCTCCCCAGATCTACTGAATCATAGGATCCCAGGTGATTTCATACGCATTTGAAGCCTAACTGTAATTTACTCTACACGTTTGGTCAAATCAGGTCAGTTCAGTTGCTCAGTTGTGTCCGATTCTTTGCGGCCCCATGGACTGCAGCACGCCAGGCTTCCCTGTCTATCACCAACTCCAGGAGCTTACTCAAACTCATGTCCATCAAGTCGGTGATGCCAGCCAGCCATCTCATCCTCTGTCATCCCCTTCTCCTCCCACCTTCAATCTTTCCCAGCATCAGGGTCTTTTCCAATGAGTCAGTTCTTCGCATCGTGGCCAAAGTATTGGAGTTTCAGCTTTAGCATCAGTCCTTCCAATGATTGGTCAAATCAATCTTCCTGAAATACTGCTTTCATCATATCCCTAGAATTTTAAATGTTCCTCATTGCTCTCAGAAAAGTCAAATGCCCCAGGCTGACACTTAAGGCCACAGTTAAACAAACCTCATCAGTGTCTCTAATCTTTCTTATATGGATGTCCACTCCACCTAAATCAGTCTAGTCGGTTATTCTCCAAATATGCCAAGTGTGATATTCAGGGACTTTGCTCATGACATTTGCCTGTCTGGAATTTTCCTTCCCATCTCCCTACATCCCTCCTTGAAAGACCAGTTCAGTTTCTGCATCTCACTTCAGCTTACACTGTTGTTTCATCCTCTGATCATCTGTAACTCTACAGTAGCTATTCTAGGGTTGTTTTTTGTTTGTTGTGTTTTTGTATTTTTTATATTTATAGTCTCTCCTCCCTCATCAGTGCTTACCACAATATGGTGCATATACCAGTGTCTCTATTCATTGGTTACATCTTTATTTTTTTAATGGCTTTCAATTGGGAAGAGACTTGTTACTGCATACAGTTCTAATTTTTCTAATTTCTTTGACCAAGCAGGGGTTAAGTCCAAACAGAAAGAAACTGAAAGCAGTGTGCTCACTTACTTTTGTATTTGGATGTAAATTTTTATCACTGTCTGAGAGTGCACTTATTTCTGTGATATTTTTATTCCCCATCATTATACAAAGATGTGATCTATATAAGCACATGTTGCATAAGTGAAAGTTCTAATGGATCTCTTTTAAAAATATATCTGAAATATTATTGCAATTGATATTGTACGTACACATAATTTAGGAGCCAATTGCTCTGTAATTCTTCTTATGAAAAATAGTATCCCTCTCTACATCTATACATGACTATTGAAAAAACCATAGCTTTGACTAGATGGACCTTTGTTGGCAAAGTAATGTGTGTGCTTTTTAATATGCTGTCTAGGTTGGTCATAACTTTTCTTCCAAGGAGCAAGCGTCCTTTAATTTCACGGCTATAGTCACCATCTGCAGTGATTTTGGAGTCCAGAAAAATAAAGTCTGTCGCTATTTCCACTGTTTCCCCATCTGTTGCCATGAAGTGATGGGACCAGATGCCATGATCTTCGTTTTTTCTGAATGTTGAGTTTTAAGCTAACTTTTCACTCTCCTCTTTCACTTTCATCAAGAAACTCTTTAGTTTTTCTTCACTTTCTGCCATAAGTCTGGTGTCATCTGCATATCTGAGGTTATTGATATTCTACTGGCAATCTTGATTCCAGCTTGTGCTTCATCCAGCCCGGCATTTCACATGATGTACTCTGCATTAAAGTTAAATAAGCAGAGTGACAATATACAGCCTTGACGTACTCATTCTCCTATTTGGAACCAGTCTGTTGTTCCATGTCCAGTTCTAACGGTTGCTTCCTGACCTGCATACAGGTTTCTCAAGAGGCGAGTCAGGTGGTCTGCTATTCCCATCTCTTGAAGAATTTTGCACAGTTTGTTGTGATCCACACAGTGATAGGCTTTGGCATAGTCAAGAAAGCAGAAGTAGATGTTTTTCTGGAACTCTCTTGCTTTTTCAATGATCCAATGGATGTTGGCGATTTGATCTCTGGTTCCTCTGCCTTTTCTAAATCCAGCTTAAGCTCTGGAAGTTCACGGTTCACATATTGTTGAAGCCTTGCTTGGAATTTTGAGCCTTATTTTGCTAGCATGTGAGATGAGTGCAATTGTGTGGTAGCTTGAGCATTCTTTGGCATTGCCTTCCTTCGGGATTGGAATGAAAACTGGCCTTTTCCAGTCCTGTGGCCACTGCTGAGTTTTCCAAATTTGCTGGCATATTGAGTGCAGCACTTTCACAGCATCCTCTTTTAGTATTTGAAATAACTCAACTGGAATTCCATCACTTCCACTAGCTTTGTTCATAGTGATGCTTCCTAAGGCCCACTTGACTTTGCATTCCAGGATGTCTGGCTCTAGGTGAGTGTAAGTGATCACACCATTGTAATTATCTGGGTCATGAAGTTCTTTTTTTTATAGCTCTCCTGTGTATTCTTGCCACCTCTTCTTAATATCTTCTGCTTCTGTTAGGTCTATACCATTTCTGTCCTTTATTGTGCCCATCTTTGCATGAAATGTTCCCCTGGTATCTCTGATTTTCTTGAAGAGATCTCTAGACTTTCCCATTCTATTGTTTTCCTCTATTTCTTTGCACTGATCACTGAGGAAGGCTTTCTTATCTCTCTTTGCTATTCTTTGGAACTCTGCATTCAAATGGGTATATCTTTCCTTTTCTCCTTTGCCTTTCACTTCTCTTCTATTCATAGCTATTTGTAAGGCCTCCTCAGACAACCATTTTGCCTTTTTGCACTTCTTTTCCTTGGGGATAGTCTTGATCCCTGCCTCCTGTACAATCTCATGAACCTCTGTCCATAGTTCTTCAGGCACTCTGTCTATCAGATCTAATCCCTTGAATTAATTTCTCACTTCCACTGTATAATCATATGGGATTTTATTTATGTCATACCTGAGTTGTCTAGTGGTTTTCCCTACTTTCTTCAATAAGTCTAAATTTGGCAGTAAGGAGTTCATGGCCTGTGCCACAGTCAGCTCTTTGCAGCCAAAGATGCATATGTACATCTTTGCATCCAAACATCTTTGCAGCCAAAGATGGAGAAGTTTTATACAGTCAGCAAAAACAAGACCGGGAACTGACTGTGGCACAAGTTGATTAGGAAATATTAAAAAACAAAACAAAAAAACAACAAAGAAACAAAAGCTCTCCACCAACCTGACATATATAGGCTCATCACAGTTGGATGAAAGCATGCAAAGATGGACTTGGCACTTGTCTAAGGCTTTGGCAGCTTTGTGAGTTCCACGTGCCAGGATATCATGGATGATGATGGTCTTCAGCACCTCTTGTAAAGCAGGATTAATGCATATTACACCTCCAGCAACAATGCCTTCTTCAGCCATGGTGGTAGGTTATGGGTACTTCCTTGGCCATGGTGGTAGATTGTGGGTACTGCTCATCTGGAATGCACATGAGCCTCTGCCTCCACAGTGGTAGTGGGGTGACAGCAAGAATTTTCATTTTTAACAGATTTTAAATGATTCCTAGTTGATGCTGCTGGTTTAAGGACTACATGTGAGAATCACTCGCATAGGGGGAGAAAAATATAAAAAGAAAATAAAAACTGAATAAGTATGATTTGTTTATCTAGGTCCTTCTTGAAGGTCTGAAAATTGTAACATTAATTCAAATAATGGTTTTTAAATGAACAAAAAACACAGTTGTTTATTAAATAGAACTGTTTATCCTTTTTGCCCTTTATATCAAGTGTTTGCAAACATCAATGTCTATCTGAGAAAGATTTTTAGTTTTGTTTATTAAAATTTGTGAACACGAAGGAAATATGTTTTGTTTTCATACAACAGTGAAATTGGTAAACAATGATAGAAGTAGTCTGCAGATTGCTTTCATCTTGTGTTCTCACAGATGTTTTGGATAAGCTGATTTTTTTTGCCAATTGAGTATTGGTCACTTATTTTCTTTTTAATTTTATTTATTCATTTATTTTTGGCTGTGCTGGGTCTTCATTGCTGCTTGAGGGCTTTCTCTAGTTGTGGTGCTCAGGCTCCTCGTTGTGGTGGCTTCTCTTGTTGGCAGAGCACAGGCTCTAGGGCATGCAGGCTTCAGTATGAGTGTGGGTTCAGTGGTTGTGACACACGGGCCCAGTTGCCCTGTGGCATGTGCAATCCTCCCAGACGAGGTGTCAAACCCATGTCCCCTGCGTTGACAGGCGGACTCCCAACCTCTGGACCAGCAGGAAAGTCCAGTCACATTATCGTTTTGCCATTGAATATTTTTGTGTCTGCTCTGTTTTATCTTTATGTTTTTTTCCCATGATTTTTACCAAGATATATTGATACTAAGTGAGTTGACCTCAGATGACTTTCTTTTTTTTTTTTCCATTTATTTTTGTTAGTTGGAGGCTAATTACTTTACAATAGTGGTTTCTGTCATACATTGACATGAATCAGCCATGAATTTACATGTATTCCCCATCCCGATCCCCCCTCCCACCTCCCTCTCCACCTGATTCCTCTGGGTCTTCCCAGTGCACCAGGCCCGAGCACTTGTCTCATGCATACAGCCTGGGCTGGTGATCTGTTTCACCCTTGATAATATACATGTTTCGTGCTGTTCTCTCGAAACATCCCACCCTCGCCTTCTCCCACAGAGTCCAAAAGTCTGTTCTGTACATCTGTGTCTCTTTTTCTGTTTTGCATATAGGGTTATCGTTACCATCTTTCTAAATTCCATATATATGCGTTAGTATACTGTTTTGGTCTTTATCTTTCTGGCTTACTTCACTCTTTATGATGGGCTCCAGTTTCATCCATCTCATTAGAACTGATTCAAATGAATTCTTTTTAATGGCTGAGTAATATTCCATGGTGTATATGTGCCACAGCTTCCTTATCCATTCGTCTGCTGATGGGCATCTAGGTTGCTTCCATGTCCTGGCTATTATAAACAGTGCTGTGATGAACACTTGGGTGCACATGTCTCTTTCAGATCTGGTTTCCTCGGTGTGTATGCCCAGAAGTGGTATTGCTGGGTCATATGGCAGTTCTATTTCCAGTTTTTTAAGAAATCTCCACACTGTTCTCCATAGTGGCTGTACTAGTTTGCATTCCCACCAACAGTGTAAGAGGGTTTCCTTTTCTCCACACCCTCTCCAGCATTTATTGCTTGTAGACTTTTGGATAGCAGCCATCCTGACTGGCGTGTAATGGTACCTCATTGTGGTTTTGATTTGCATTTCTCTGATAATGAGTGATGTTGAGCATCTTTTCATGTGTTTGTTAGCTATCTGTATGTCTTCTTTGGAGAAATGTCTGTTTAGTTCTTTGGCCCATGTTTGATCGGGTCATTTATTTTTCTGGCATTGAGCTGCAGGAGTTGCTTGTTTATTTTTGAGATTAATCCTTTGTCTGTTTCTTCATTTGCTATTATTTTCTCCCAATCTGAGGGCTGTCTTTTCACCTTGCTTATAGTTTCCTTTGTAGTGCAAAAGCTTTTAAGTTTCATTAGGTCCCATTTGTTTATTTTTGCTTTTATTTCCAATATTCTGGGAGGTGGGTCATAGAGGATCCTGCTGTGATTCATGTCGGAGAGTGTTTTGCCTGTGTTCTTCTCTAGGAGTTTTATAGTTTCTGGTCTTACATTTAGATCTTTAATCCATTTTGAGTTTACTTTTTTGTATGGTGTTAGAAAGTGTTCTAGTTTCATTCTTTTACAGGTGGTTGGCCAGTTTTCCCAGCACCAGTTGTTAAAGAGGTTGTCTTTTTTCCATTGTATATTCTTGCCTCCTTTGTCGAAGATAAGGTGTCCATAGGTTCGTGGATTTATCTCTGGGCTTTCTATTCTGTTCCATTGATCTATATTCCTGTCTTTGTGCCAGTACCATACTGTCTTGATGACTGTGGCTTTGTAGTATAGTCTGAAGTCAGGCAGATTGATTCCTCCAGTTCCATTCTTCTTTCTCAAGATTACTTTGGCTATTCGAGGTTTTTTGTATTTCCATACAAATTGTGAAATTATTTGTTCTAGATCTGTGAAAAATACCATTGGTAGCTTGATAGGGATTGCATTGAATCTATAGGTTGCTTTGGGTAGTATAGCCATTTTGACAATGTTGATTCTCCCAATCCATGAACACGGTATATTTCTCCATCTGTTTGTGTCCTCTTTGATTTCTTTCACCAGTGTATTATAGTTTTCTATGTATAGGTCTTTTGTTTCTTTAGGTAGATATACTCCTAAGTATTTTATTCTTTTTGTTGCAATGGTGAATGGTGTTGTTTCCTTAATTTCTCTTTCTGTTTTCTCATTGTTAGTGTATAGAAATGCAAGGGATTTCTGTGTGTTAATTTTATATCCTGCAACTTTACTATATTTGTTGATTAGCTCTAGTAATTTTCTGGTAGAGTCTTTAGGGTTTTCTATGTAGAGGATCATGTCATCTGCAAACAGTGAGAGTTTCACTTCTTCTTTTCCTATCTGGATTCCTTTTACTTCTTTGCTTCTCTGATTGCTGTGGCCAACACTTCCAAAACTATGTTGAATAGTAGTGGTGAGAGTGGGCACCCTTGTCTTGTTCCTGATTTCAGGGGAAATGCTTTCAATTTTTCACCATTGAGGGTGATGCTTGCTGTGGGTTTGTCATATATAGCTTTTATTATGTTGAGGTATGTTCCTTCTATTCCTGCTTTCTGGAGAGTTTTAATCATAAATGGGTGTTGAATGTTGTCAAAGGCTGTTTCTGCCTCTATTGAGATAATCATATGGTTTTTATCTTTCAATTTGTTAATGTGGTGCATTACATTGATTGATTTGTGAATATTAAAGAATCCTTGCATTCCTGGTCATGGCCAAGCCCACTTGGTCATGATGTATGATTTTTTTTAATATGTTGTTGGATTCTGTTTGCTAGAATTTTGTTAAGGATTTTTGCATCTATGTTCATCAGTGATATTGGCCTGTAGTTTTCTTTTTTTGTGGCATCTTTGTCTGGTTTTGGAATTAGGGTGATGGTGGCCTCATAGAATGAGTTTGGAAGTTTACCTTCTTCTGCAATTTTCTGGAAGAGTTTGAGTAAGATAGGTGTTAGCTCTTCTCTAAATTTTTGGTAGAATTCAGCTGTGAAGCCATCTGGTCCTGGGCTTTTGTTTCCTGGAAGATTTCTGATTACAGTTTCCATTTCCTTGCTTGTGATGGGTCTGTTAAGATCTTCTATTTCTTTGTGGCTCAGTTTTGGAAAGTTATACTTTTCTAAGAATTGTCCATTTATTCCAAGTTGTCCATTTTATTGGCATAGAGCTGCTGGTAGTAGTCTCTTATGATCCTTTGTATTTCAGTGTTGTCTGTCGTGATCTCTCCATTTTCATTTTCAGATGACTTTCTGAAGAATGGAATCTATAACAGCAGTGGGATGATGTATTGGGTTTTTATTTTTAATGATCATCTTAAAAATCAAAATACAGCTCCTGCTGATTGAATAATAAAACTGTAATTGTATTGTGATTGCTTCCCCTCTGGGAGAGGAAATATCAGTGCAATACTTTCCACAAATGCTGTTTAAAAATATGCTTTTATTTTTTTTCCTTCCAGTTTTACAGAGATATCATTGACATATAGCAAAGTATAAGTTTAAGGTATGCAGAACCATGATTTGATTTACATATATCACAAAGTTATTATCACAATAATTTTAGTGAACATCCATTATCTCATATAGGTACAAAATTAAAGAAATACAAAAAAAAATTTTTTTGTGATGAGAACTCTTAGAATTTACTCTTTTAACAATTTTTCTATATAACATACAGCGGTGTTAATTCTATTTATTATGTTGTACAGTACAACCCTTGCACTTATTTGTCTTATAACTGAAAATTTGTAACTTTTGCTTACTTCCAACTTTCATCCAGTTCCCTCTCCCCCACCCTCCACCTCTGCTATTCAGAAACCTGATCTCTTTTGTTGTTTGTTAGTTTTTGAAATATAATTGACCTACAAAAGAATGTTACTTCCTGTTATGCAACAGAATGGTTAGGTATTTCTACATTTCAAACTCATCACCACAATAAATCTAATTAGAATATGTTACCGTACAAAGATATTATATAGTTATTGACTACATTACCCACACTGTACATTTCATACCCATGACTCATTTATTTTGCAACTGAAAGTTTGTACCTGATAATCTCCCTCAACTATTTCTTTCCTCCTCCTCCCCTCTGGCAAATCCCTGATTGTTCTATGTATCTGTAATTTTGTTTTACTGTATTTGTTTGTTCATTTATCTGTTTTTTTTTTGGGGGGGGGGGATTCCGCATATAAGTGAAATCATATGGTATATTTCTTTCTCTGTCTGACTTATTTCACTTAGCATAATAGTCTCTAGCTGCATCCATGATGTAAAAAAATGATAAGGTTTCATTCTTTTTTGTGGCTGAGTAATAGTCCATTGTGTATACACACACAACTTTCGTTCATTCATCTATTGATGGGCACTTAGGTTGCTTCCATGTTTTGGCTATTGTAAATTATGCTGCAGTGAACACAAGGGTTCATGTATCTTTCCTATATTGCTGGATCATATGATAGTTATGTTTTTAATTTTTTGAGAAATCTCCATACTGTTTTCCATAGTGACTGTACCAATTTACATTCCCACAAAGTTTATAAGGATTCCCTTTCCTCCATTCTCTTTTCTCCAAAATCTTTGCCAACATTTATTATTTGTGGTATTTTTGATGATAGCTATTCTGACAGGTGTGAGATGATAACTCATTGTGGTTTTAATTTGCATTTCTCTAATGATTAACAGTGTTGAGCATCTTTTCATGTACCTGTTGGCCATTTTCATGTCTTCATTAGAGAAATGTCTATTCAGATTTTTTGCCCACTTTTAAAACAGATTGGTTTTTTTTTTTTTGATGTTGAGTTGTATGAGATATATATATGTATATATACATATAGATGTATTAGATATTAATTCTTTGTTGGTAATATCATTTACAAATATTTTCTCCCATTCAGTAGGTTGTCTTTTTGTTTTGTTTACAGTTTCCTTTGCTGTGCCAAAGGTTTTCAGTTTAGTTCGGACCTATTTGTTTATTTTTGCTTTTGTTTCCTTTGCCTTAGGAAACAGAAACAAAAAAAAATTATGATTTACACCAAAGAGGGTTCTGTCTGTGTTTTCTTATAGGAATTTTTTGGTCTCAAGTCTTACATTTAAGTCTTTAATCTATTTTGAATTTACTTTTGTACATGGTATAACATGTACCAGATTGATTCTTTTCCATGTAGCTTTCCAGTTTTCCCAGTTTATTGAAGAAGCTGTCCTTTTCTTACTGTATATTCTTGCCCCCTTTGTCATAGATTAATTGACCATAAATGTGTTGGTTTATTTCTGGGTTCTCTATTCTGTTCTATTAATGTATGTGTCTGTTTTTGTGCCAATACCACACTGTTCTGGTGATTGTAGCTTTGTAATATACTCTGAACTCAGGGAACATGATCCCTCCAGGTCTATTTTTCTTCCTCAAGATTATTTTGGATATTTGGTATCTTTTGTGGTTCAATACAAGTTTTAGAATTATTTGTTCTAGTTCTGTGAAAAATGCTATTGGTATTTTGGTAAGGGTTGCATTGAATTTGTAGATTGCCTTAGGTAGTATGGTTATTTTACCAATATTAATTCTTACAACCCATTAACATAGAATATCTTCCCATCTGTTTGTATCATCTGCAGTGTCTTTCATCAGTGTCTTATAATTTTTTGAATACAGGTCTTTTATATCCTTTGTTAGATTTATTCTGGTACATTTTATTCTTGTTGATATTATGGTAAATGAAAATATTGCTTTTAAACAAGATCTCAAAATACCTTGTGTGCATGTGCGTGCTAGAGTACTGGAGAGTATACTGGAGTGGGTTGCCAGATCCTCCTCCAGGGGATCTTCCTGACCCAGGGATCAAACTCATGGATCTTATGGCTCCTGTATTGGCAGGAAGGTTCTTTACCACTAGTGCCATCTGGGAAGCCCCTTAAAATACCTTACTATTGATTATAAAACAGTGGGTGGAAAAAACTTTTTTTAAGCCAAAAACTATATATCCTAGTAGTTGCCATCATTATAGAAAGCAATATAGTTATTTCAATTATTCTGTTATTACCTAAAACCAGGATTAACAAACTAGAGGACCAAATGTGTTTCACCAACTATTTTTGTAAATAAAACATCATTGCAGTACAGGTAAGCTCATTCATTATAGTAGTGTCTTTGGCTCCTTTTACCCTATAGCTGCAGAGTTGACTAGCTGTGACAGAACCCATCAGTTTCCCAGGAGAACATGGCAACCCACTCCAGTATTCCTGCCCGGAGAATCCCCATGGACAGAGAAGCCTGACACGCTACAGTCCACAGGGTTGCAGAGTCGGACACGACTGAAGTGACTTAGCACGCACACACGACAGAATCCATATGACCTATGAAGCCTAAAATGTTTATTATCTGAACCTTTACAGAAAAACTTTACCAACTCCTGGCCTCCCATATAGTATTTATGATGGCAATTTTTGGTTTGTTAAGATGTAGATATAACATTTTACCCTTAAATATGTCAGCATGCATGACCTGAGAATATAACCTTATGGTTATTTCAAAAAGTTTCTGTGAATTTCCAAGTGATTATGTTTTTTATTGTGTTTTTATTATGCTTTTATTATTTTGGGGGATGATGATACCATTTTACATTTTATGTATGTATGTGTGAACACATATTTTATTATTCTTGAGTAAATACCTTGGAGTGGGATTGCTGGATCTTGTGAAAAGTGTTTGTTTAACTTCATAAAAAATCTCCATACTTTTAAAGAGTAATTGTCATTTTAGCATTTCCATAACCATAATCAATTGTTCAATTGCTCTGTATCCTCATGAATACTTGGTTTTGTGAGTCTTTTGCATTTTAACCATTCTAATGTGTCTCTTATGGTATTACATTATGACAGTTTGCATTTGCCTTATGACTAAGCATGTTGAATTTTTTTCATATTGCATTTATAGATAATTTTGGGGGGATACAGTGTCTAAATATTTTGCCCATTTAAAAAATAAACTTTTAATTTTAGAGTGATTTTAGATTTACAGAAAAATTGCAAGATTGTACAGAGAGTTCCCATATACTCTGTACCCAGTTTCCTCTGTTATTAACATCTTATATTAGCATGGTAATATTTGTTACAATTAATGAATCAGTATTTATACATTATTATTAATTAATGTACATGCTTTATTCATATTTCCTTAAGTTTTACCTAATGTCCTTTTAATGTTTCAGAATCTGATCCAGGATATCTGATTACATTTAGTCATCATGTCCTTTAGGCTATTCTAGGCTATGACAGTTTCTCAGATTTTCTTTGTTTTTGATGACCTTAATAATTTTGAGGAGTACTCATTAAGTATTTTTAGAATGTGGAATGTCCCTCCATTGGGGACATTATTTTTGATTATGCTGGTATTATGGTTTGGGGGAGAAAACTGTAGAGTTAAAGTGCCATTTTTATCACATCATAACAAAGATACATGGAGAAGGTAGTAGCACCCCACTCCAGTACTCTTGCCTGGAATATCCCATGGACGGAGGAGCCTGGTAGGCTGCAGTCCATGGGGTCTCAAAGAGTTGGAGATGACTGAGTGACTTCACTTTCACTTTTCACTTTCATGCGTTGGAGAAGGAAATGGCAACCCACTTCAGTGTTCTTGCCTGGAGAATTCCAGGGATGGTGAAGCCTGGTGGGCTGCCATCAATGGGGTCGCACAGAGTCAGACACGACTGAAGCGACTTAGCAGTAGCAGCAGCAGCAACAAAGATATGTACTATCACATGACTAATCCCTGTTGATGTTGACCTTAATAACCTGGCTGAGGTAATGTTTGTCAGGTTTGTTATACTTTTTTCTCAAAATATATTTTGTATTTTTTCATTTTTATGCATTTCCAAAATAATGTGTTTCTAAAAAATAATAGCTGATCATAATACTCCCAATATAAGATAGTTTTGCTAAGTTAGTCTTCGGTGCTCTCCGACTTCCTTTTCCTCTAACAAGTATAACAAGCTGTAACAGTGGCCACAACATAGTCTATATCCTCAAGAAACTGGTTTTTCAGGGAGTGGCTAGAGAAGTGAAGAGATCATTGCAACAATGGGACTGACATGTGCTATAATAGAGTAAATTTCAGGATGCCATGTGTCACCAATGTAACAGGAGAAGGCTTTATGGAAGAAATTGCTTCTAAGCAGAAACCTGAGTGAGGAGGAATTAGCCAGATAAAACTGGAGAGAGGATGATGAAGAGTTTCAGATAAAGAAGGTGGTTTCTACAGAACAGTAAGTGACAAAGACCATCATGTGTATCGGTCATTTAGGTAGTTTATAAGGACTAAAGGCCAAGACAGACTGACTAGTGACAGTGTTGGTTGGAGAGTGAGAGGAGTCCAGAACACAAATACTTAACAAATCCCTTCAAAGGGTTTAGACCAGCAATTATCTCTCAGGCTGGGCAGTGGGAGGAGGTAGTGCTGTCTCCACTGTCCTGCAACTTACAGAATTCCCTTTCTAATGTAATCATGGCCAAACATTTAAAAATTGGACTAATGTTACATGAATTTCACTTCTGGATAGTAAGGGAAGGACGTAGTAAATTTGATGAAAATTATTTGTTATATAAATTTTTTCCTAATAGGGTTGAGAACCACTAGTATAGACTATGTCGAAGGCAATGAAGAATCCCTGAAAGGGTTTAAAAGGGGAATGACATGATCAGATGTACATTTGGGGAAGATCGTTCTGGCTATAATGTGGAGAACAGATTGGAAGGAGCCATCCTGGCAGAATGTGGATCAGTTGGATGACAATTTTGGTAATCCAGATAGTAGATGATGGTGGCGTAAAATAAGATATTGGTCATGGAGATAGAACATAATGGTATCTTCCCCTGGATTCTCTAAACAGCTTTACTTTTGCCATTATATTCGTTTTCAGGACCAAAATAGCATTTGAAATTTCAGGTATTTTGAAAAATAATGAAGAAATATTTTGCAGCAGGGCGATTACCCAGGTTTCTCGAATTATATCAATAGTGTAATAATTTAGAGTCGGACTCTGGTTAAGAAGTCTGAGTCCTCACTTTGACACTGAATAGCCGTAGCTTTGGGGAAATTTGGTTAATTTCCCTAGGTCTCAGTTTCTTCATCAACAAAACGGGGATATTAATTGCATCTGCCATGTTGTAATTCCATGAGCATCAGTATTCGCTTCAACTACTTACTAGACCAGCCTTAACTCTAGCTAAAAGGAGTTTCAGAGGCACATCACATAATTATCTTTCAAGTAGTGGTTTTGGACTTATCTCAACTATCTACATGCTCACATTTTGTTTCATATTGGAACAAATTTCAGACAATTCTAGGACTGGAATTTCTGACTATGATTAGCAGCCATGGAAGAGAGTGAAACTTACTTGTTGGCACCAGGGTTTAACTCAGTGCTCTTATAATTTGTTATCATCCTTTGGGGGCATGGAGAAGTAGCTTCCAAGGACTTGTGAATGAAGAAATAAAATGGTCCTCTGAGAATAAATTGTAAGATCATGGCAGAAAAATACATAATTACCTGAAAGGGACAGACTTGGGCCAACTAAAATGTCAGTAACCTAATTGAAGATAGTTTAGTATGTCCTGAAGATATTAGTCTAAAAAGGATTGATTGGCGTTCAGTTCCTAGATTTAAAAAAACACACACATAGGCAAAACTGGCAGTATCCATCCAACGCAGATTAGGAAAGGAAATCTTAGCTTGCATGTTTCTGATTCTGATGAGAGGTGAATGCAAGGGTTACAGACCTGAGAAGCCCTGTAACCCTTGCATTCACAAGAGACACAAGAAACATGGGTTCGATCCCTGAGTCAGGAAGATCTCCTGGAGGAGGTCATGGCAACCCATTCCAGTATTCTTGCCTGGAGAATCCCATGAACAGAGGAGCCTAGTGGGTCGAAAAGAATCAGACGTGAATGAAGAGACTTGGCACGAATGTGTGCAGGGGTTATAGCTAATGGATTATTGAGGATTTGATTGTTTTTCTAATGTAATCTCAACTGAGATTGATGTTATATTAGGTTTTGTAAGTTGTCATTATTTCTTTTCTTCCTTTTCCTTGGAAATAGGACGCTTTATTTTTCAATGAGCACTAAGTTACCCAGAATAAGGATGGTACTTCCAGCTTCCTTTGAAACTACGTGTGGCTCTGTGACCAATTGTTTGTCCATGAGATGCATGCTGACAAGGTGTGTGCAACTTTCAGAAGTTTCCGTAAGAAAAGGGAATGCTTTCCTTTACCCTTACTTTTTCCTTCTTCCTGCTGGTTAGGATATGTATGTGACGGCTGGAGATTAAGCAGCTCTCTTGAACTATCATGAAGTTGAAACCATGAGTTGAGTATGGGAGAGCAACAAGATAGAGGAAGCCTGGGTACTTGGTAATGGTGGATCTGCTTTATCAGTCTTGGACTGTTTAATCTGGACTTCATTTTTGTGAGAGGCCATAGCTTGTTCAAGTGTACTTTGTTCAAGCTACATATGTGGGGAATTTCTTCCTCTCACAGCTGAATGTAATCTTAATTACTGCCTCAGAGTCAGTATTAGTTTCCTTTTGCTGAATGAATTACTACAACCTAATAGATTAATATTAAAACTCAACATTCAAAAAAAAGCTAAGATCATGGCATCCAGTCCCATCACTTCATGGCTGGGGAAATAGATGGGAAAACAATGGAAACAGTGACAGACTTTATTTTCTTGGGCTCCAGAATTACTGCAGATGGTGACTATAGCCATGAAGTTAAAAGACGCTTGCTCCTTGGAAGAAAAGCTGTGACAAACCTAGACAGCATTATCACAAAGCAGAGACATTACTTTACCGACAAAGGTCCATCTAGTCAAAGCTATAGTTTTTCCAGTAGTCATGTATGGATATGAGAGTTGGACCATAAAGAAGGCTGAATGTCAAAGAATTTATGCTTTTGAACTGTGGTGTTGGAGAAGACTCTTGAGAGTCCCTTGGACTGCAAGGAGACCCAACCAGTCCATCCTAAAGGAGATCAGTCCTGGGTGTTCATTGGAAGGACAGATGCTGAAGCCGAAGCTCCAATATTTTGGCCACCTGATGAGAAGAACTGACTCACTGAAAAAGACCCTGATGCTGGGAAATATTAAAGGCAGGAGGAGAAGGGGACAAAAGAGGATGAGATGGTTGGATGGCATCACCAACTCTATGGACATGAGTTTGAGCAAGCTCTGGGAGTTGGTGATAGACAGGGAAGCCCGGTGTGCTGCAGTCCATGGGATTGCAAAGAGTTGGACACAACTGAGTGGCTGAACTGAAGTGAATAGCTTAATATAATGCAAATCCGTTCTATTATAGTTCTGGAGATCAGGAATCTAAAATGCATCTCATTAAGCTAAGATCCAAGTGTCAGCAGTGCTGCATTCCTTCTTGGAGGCTTTAAGGGGAAATCCACTCCCTTGTCTTTTTAAGCTTCTTGAGGCTGCCTGTGTTCTTCAGCTTATAGCCCCCTGCTGGCATCACTCCAACCTCTTGTTTCCATCATCACACCCCTTCCTACTGCCTTTGACCTTCTTTTCTCTCTCTCTCATAAGGAAGCTTGTAATTATACTGGGCCTGCCTCAGTAATCGGGCTTCCCTGATAGCTCAGTTGGTTAAGAATTCACCTGCAGTATAGGAGACCCCAGTTTGATTCCTGGGTCGGGAAGATCCCCTGGAGAAGGGATAGGCTACCCACTCCAGTACTTTTGGGCTTTCCCTGGTGGTTCAGCCTGTAAAGGATCTGCCTGTAATGTGGGAGGCCTGGATTTGATCCCCAAGTTGGGAAGATCCCCTGGAGAAGGGAAAGTCTTCTGGCCTGGAGATTTCCATGGACTGTTTAGTCCATGGGGTAGCAAAGTCGGACTAGACTGAGCGACTTTCACACTTCACCACCTCAGTAATCAAGGGATGATCCTCCCATCTCAAGATCCTTCATGTAATCACACCTGCAAAGCCCTTTTGCTGTGTAAGGTAACATATTCACACGTTCTGGGTGTTAAGATGTAGACATCTTTGGGGGGCCTTTATTCTGTCTGCCAGTCTTTTAGTCTAGTTCCGTATGTTCATCTTGGAGAAGGAAATGGCAACCACTACCGTATTCTTGTCTGGGAAATCCCATGGACAGAGGAACCTGGCAGGCTACAGTCCATGGGGTCACAAGAGTCGGACATGGCCGAACAACTGAACACACACACACACCACACACATGTTCATCTCTCTATTCTTATTACTGAGTAATATTCTGACTATGATTTGATTCCCCAGGTAGGCTGTCTCTGGGGAGAAAATATACAGATCATACAGACACTGAAGTTTCTGTCCCTATGCAGAGATTTCCCATGGCAAATTAGTAAAGTACTTTCTTAGTATGAATTCTCTTTGCCTTGACTTCAAGGAATCAATGAGAACATGTTGGTCCATGTGAGAGGTTAATTTCTCACTGCAAATGAATAAACTGGCATTTGAATATCTACTTCTATCTCTGCATGAATCAACCTCTTGGGGCTCGTACCTAGGGTGTTATAGCCATGCTTTCCGGGAAACAAACTCACTCAGAAGGACAGTGCAAATAGTGGAGTGCAGTTTATTACACCGGTGGGCCCAAGGCAGAGTCTCCCCTTAGTCAAGGACCCCGACCAGCATTTGTGAAAATCTTTTATACCCCATGTGTACGTGTCCAAACCCACGACCCCAAATCCCTTGAGGCTTACAAAGGAAGGGTAAATACAATCACAATAACCCCATCATTCACGTGTTATGTGTTCAAACAGTTAATAATCAATAAGCCTGAGGTTACATTCCAACCAGTTAATAACCGATAAGCCTGTGGTTACATTCCGATAGATACTGTCCAGAGGCAGGGGTGATTAGTGTCTGTTTTCTCTTAGGCAATGAGTCTTCAAGATTCCCCTGCCCAGAGGGGGTCTGATCCTTCCATTGTCATTCCCACAGGCGCTAAGCACAGAGTTCAGAGTCCACTGGAGAGGTGGCCACACACGACCAGCACGGACAGGCCTGAGATGGAGTCCAGGCCCTATGAATTCCTTCTTCAAGGGTACTGCAAGGAGTGAGTTTCTGGGCCAGATCCTGAAAGGTGGCTGGATCTAATTGTGGTGTTTCAATGAATCCTGCCCAGCTCCTGCTGCCTTCCTGGATGACCCCTTGACCATTTACCTTTAAGTTCCTTCTCCACTGATTTCTAGATCATTAACTAAAGGAGTTAGTCAAAGGTGAGTGAAGTAATGTTGTCCTTATATAATGTTTTGTAATGTAGAAAAAATTAGAAAATATTTTAATGGACATTAGGGTTGGCTTTTTTTAATACTATTAGCTAATATCTCTGACAATGTGACAATAAATAAAACATACTTTTAGTTAATTAGTAAATGAATAAAGCAATGGAAAAATTGAAATTCATTAAACAAATGAATTCCAATGTAACATTTTAAAGAAAAATGGTTATCAGTGATCATATCAGCAGATAAGATATGGTAAATACCAATCAATGAAAGATTCTTTCAACATATGGTAAATATCAATCAACAAAGATTCTTTTGAGAATATTAAGGTGACTTAGAACTAGCAAATTCTTTTCACTTGGTGCATTGAATAGATTGGGGTAAGCATTCCCTAAGAGTGTAACAATCTCTAAAATTTTCTCTCCCACGCAGTGAAATGACTATAATTTAATATTCAGTGTTACCAACACTTTCCCTTACATAATAAAGAAATTAAAGGATAAATTAGGAAAAACAAGTTGGATTTATTGAGACAACTCCAGATCACCACTTCCTGGAAGGTGGGAGGACAGATTTATTCTTATCTCTGAGCCTCCTGATTTAAACATTTGTTCTGTGTCCTTGGCCTGGAATGCCCTTCTTGTTGGTCTAGTAAGCACTTCTTCATTCTCTAAGATTCACATTAAATATCACTGTCTCTGTGAAGTCTTCCTTGAGTCTAAGGGGAAGTTAACCCTTCCCATCTTCTGTGCTACCACTGTGTACTCTGTACTTTTGATAGATATGTTTTCCTTTCTACTATCTGTGAAATTCTTGAGAGAAGGGATATATATATATATATATATATAGTTATTTATTTATTTTACTTATTATAGCACTTACTATAATACTATATTAGGCACTCTTCCAAACACTGCATAAATATCCGGTCATTTAATCCCCATTAGTTATAAGGAATTGGCTCAGTGGTTGTGGAGGCTGAGAAGAAGGCCCATAGGGGGACTGAGAAGTCACAGGATCTGTGGTCAGCAAGCTGCAGAGCTAGCAGAGCCAGTAGTGTAGTTCCAGGCCAAGTCTTAAAGCCAGCATAATGTTTGACCAAATGTCTGGCACCCTGTGACCCAATCAAATTGACAGCCTAAAGGAGCCATCCCAGATGTGTAAACAAAGAAGGACTCACTGAGGAAGGAACATCTGAGGGAAGGAGGTGAGTGAGTGAGTCATGTCTGAGGGAAGAACATCCCAGGAACAGCAAGTACAAAGGTCTTGAGGTGCCTAGAAGGTTTAAGGAACAGCAAAGGGTAGGGAGAATCCTATTAGAATGGAAGAGGTGGGGGATAAGGAAATAGGGGACAGAGCTGGAGAAGAAATGAGCCAAGGGCAGAATGTGAAGAGCTTTGAAGGAAATTGAGGAGTTGAGCTTTTACTAAAAATGTCATTGGAAAGTTTCTGATCAGAGGGGTGACCTTCTCTGGTTTATGTTTTATCAGCATCACTCTGACTTTTGTGTTGAGAAGTCTGAATGGTGTCAAAATGGAAGGTAGAAGACTAGTTGGCTCCTCCACTAATTTAGGTGAGACACAGCAGTGATCATGATAGTGGAATGATGAGAAGTGGTCAGATTCTGCTCAGAGGTTGACAGTTGAGTTGACATATCAAAGGTGGGGAATGAGAGCAAGAAAGGCATCAGGCGTGACTTCTAGGTTTTGGCTTGAGCATCTGGGGGAAAGTAGAAGAGGCTCCGGGTTGGGCAGTAGGGAGGTAGCGAGAGGAGGTCAGGAGTTCAGTTTTGGACTTGTTAAATTGAGATGTATATTAGTCATCCAAGTGGAGGTTTAAGGAGGCTGCTGGATATGTGAGTCTAGTGCAGGGGAGAAATGCAGGCTGGACAAAACATATATTGGGTGGTATTTAAACCCATGAGACTGGATGAGGTCACCTAATAAATGAGTGAAGAAGATAAAGAGGAAAGGTTCAAGGACTGAATTTTGGAATACTCCAAGTGTTAGAAGTCAGATTATTGAAAGAGAACCCAACAAAGAAGACTGAGGAGGAACCAGAGATAGAGGTAGAAGACCAGATATGTCTTGTTCTATAAACCAAGTGGAAAAGTGGTTCAAGGAGGAGAGAATGATTGTATTCTGCTAACCAATCAAGTAAGATGAAGACTTTAGCCTTTGGATATAGCAACAGGGAAGTTGAAGTGATCTTGATAAGAACAATTTAGTTGGAGTGGATTAGATAAATACTTATTGTATTAGGTTTAAGAGAGACTGGGAAGGGAGATTTGGAGATAGTAGAGATGTTGACTATAGACAACCTCCAGAAAAGAAAAAAAATGGGAGTAGTAAATGGAAGAAGAAGTGGGGTCAAGACAGGGTTTTCACAGGTGAGAGAAATAATGTCCATAACTGATGGAAAAGATCTAGTGAAAAGGGAAGAATTGGGAACAGAATTGCTGGAGTGAGTCCTTGAGGAGGTGACAGTAAGTGGGCATCTAGTCTACAAGTAGAGCAACTGGTCTTTTGTAGGGGCACGAAGTTTTCATCTACAGCCATAAGAAAGAAACCCAGGACTTGGGCACTCATGCAGTTGGTGGGTGTTTGTGGGAGCTCTCTTCTGACTCATTCTATTTCTTCAGTGAAATAGGAAGCAAGGCCATCAATAGGGAATGAGAATAGGTGGTGAGTAGGTGTTTGAGGTTTGAGGACAGAGGTGAAGGTATGTAATGCCACCAGAGAAAGAGGGTTAATAGAAGGACTTGGGAAATATAGTATGATTGCTGGCAGGATTAAGGGCCTACTCAAGGTTTATGATCATAAATTTAAAGTGAGATCTCTACATGGTTTGGTCCTTCACCAGGCACATTTAGCTTGCACAGATGTAAGCATGGACTACAGGGAATATTGTCTTTAAGAAGGATCATTGTGTAATCAAGTGAGTTTCTCAGAGTGTTGGGGGGCAAGGAAACCAATGGTACTTGCAATGTGTAATAGGAGAAATTAAGCTGAGAAGGGAAACAAGTGTGAATGTATACATGAATGAGGACTTCTATGGTGGCTCAGACAGTAAAGAATCTGCCTGCAGTGCAGGAGATCTGGGTTCAATCCCAGGGTTGGGAAGAACCCCTGGAGAAGTGAATGGCCACCCACTCCAGTATTTTTACCTGGAATATTCCACGGACAGAGGACCCTGGTGGGCTATAGTCCATGGGGTTGCAAAGAGTCGGACCTGACTGAGCAACTGACACCTAGGCTTATACATGAATGAATGGACGTTTTCCTTAGTTGGAACACATTTTTCCCTCTCCCATTCATTGATTCAAAACCTCTTTCTTCTTAATGGCCCATGTAAGAATTGTACCACCCAGAAAGCATGTTGTGCTTAAACAGATTCTTGAATGAGCATGATTTAAGAGGGGGCAAATGTTTTATCATGGGTCTTGGTGTAGAGAAATTTTGCTGTTTAAGTTTTCCCTTAGGTAATTTAGAATTTTTATTTCATTCAAATTTTGGCTTGTTCTGGCAGGAAAACACTGACCTCTGCTAAATGCTGCAGTGTGACTCAAGAGAAGTTTCCACAAGCATTCATTTTTTTTTTAATTGAGCCAGATCTTAGTATCTTTCTGAGTATTTGGTGAATGATATTTTGATTGATCCTAATTAGGGATATGTGTCTTAGGGCGTGAGGGTGAGGGGGACTCTTATTCCCTTTGGGTCCCTGTTTGGCTTCAGTTTTGTATTCAGCAGGCAGAACAAGAGACAAACTTTGTTTACAGTACAGAGTCTCCTTTAACCCAAGGTGAGGGTCAGAGAGTACCAAGAAAAAGGTGCAGGGCCAACCAATGCACCACACTGACACATCCTCAATTCTGCCTCCCTAAGTTTTACATATGACACAAAATAAAGGCTCTTTCTGCTTCACTCTATGTAACCATCAGTCCATACATAGCTCCCTAACGTGACTCTGTGGTCAGGGACCTTGGTGATAGTGGAGTGTGTGTGTATGTGGGTACTATTTTAAAACTAGTGTCCTAAAAATAGTTGTGTACAAATAGAAAATGCATGCTGGTTGAGCTCAGGCTTGTTAAGCCCTGGAACTCTCAGTCTGGGAGTATGGCAAGTATATCTTATTCTGTTATGTAGAACCCCTAACCAAGGGAGAATCTAAAGGAAACTAATGCAGAGGCTCTCCTACATAGACCAGTAGTTCTCAACAGGGGCAGTACCACCTTTTAGGATGTGTTATAGGAACTGTGGGTACATTTTTGTTTATTACAGTGATTGAAGGCATGCTAACTGGTATTTGGTGGACAAGGGCCAGGATTGACAGATGTTTGGAAGAGTTCCATAGGACGTAGAAATTGTCCCTCCCTACTATCAAATGTCCTTTAAGGTACTGATGTGGGTGAAAACCTATTTATAATTATCTGAACATAACCCTAACTCTAGTTTTATTTCTCTTTTGTATCACAATTGAAGCATTATGTCCATTAAAATGACTTGTTTCTTTTTTTTCCTGTGTATTAGTAGATTATACTGTCTATGAATTCCCTTTCAGGACAATGAAGGGATGTTTCATTATAAAAAGGGGATAGTGGGTCTGATACAGTTGAATACTACTCTTCTGGATATTTGCTTGTGCCTTATTCTTTCCATGCCAGATTGACAAATTATCTATAATTTCATTCAGTTTTATCTACAGGAAGTAAGGAGGCATCAATCAGGAGCCTACATTTAAGTCCTAAAGTCAGAAGAGTCTCAGGGGGAGGCTGCCTGTGAGTCCTCCCTTCTTTCCCCATATTAGGAAGAAAGGAAGACAGGAACAGTCCTAATTTCTTGTAGAAAAAGAAATCACAGTGAAAATGTATGTAAGGACGGGGTAGCCTGGGGCTAGACATCGTGTTAGGTGGGAATCCCCAACGGAGCAGAGATAACGTCTTCTCTGTCTCCTAGTCCTCCGCCTGCAAACTCTCCTCCACCATAGCTGTCCACACACAACTGGTTCCTTTCCCTAGAAATGTAACTTACATGTTCCAATTACTCAATAAACACTGCAAACAGACTTCCTTTGTTCTCAAGATATGTGTTGGACGGTAAAAGGTTCACACCAAAACATGCTGTCCACCAAGCTCCAGACATTCCACTTGAGTGCAAGTGCCAAGTGAAAGGTTTGGAAAGATCTTCAAAAGGAAATGCAGAAAGGCAAAGGGTTCATTAATCAGGACTGTACAATTACGAGGATCCAAGGCCTTTTCCCATCATCAGGGTGAAGCAGCTGCAAATATCACAGCGGGGAGGAACAGCACTGACACTGTGATATTATATGCTTAAAATGGCAATGGAAATGGTTAAGTTATTTATTTTTTAAAAGAGGGAAGCAGACCGATTAAAAGGAAGGTGTTAGGGACCAACCAAAGAGAAGATTGATATTCAAAGGATACTTTCTGCTGTTGAGCATAATGTGAAATTTAGGCATGTAAAAGGATTAACTGAGAAATGAATGTCTCCAGACTGGACCTGTGTCTCTCAGGAATTCATGCAGGACTTCTTACAGTAGCATTGTGGATTTGACAAAATGTTTGCTGAATTTGCTTGAGGTATCGAAGAGGAAGGACTTGGTGGAGGGAAGTGATTGAGAGCACCTGGTTGAGAGCACTGCCAGCTCATGGGTATACAACCTGTGCAGTCCACAGGGCTCTGTGATTATTCATACTTTTTGAATGGAGCCCCTCACATTTTCACTGTGTACTGGGCTTTTCGAATTATGCAACTAGTCCTGATCAAGAGTGAACATCTGAGTCAGAGAGATCTGGGTTCAAATCCAAGCTCTACCACTGGTAAAGAGTATGATCCTGGGCCCCTTATTTAACCCCTCCTCATCTGTAAAATAGGAACCATCATAGTATCTATCTCATAGGGCTGTTCCAATGACTACAAGAAATAGCATAACAATATTATTAATATTATTAATCTTATTATTAATGACAAAACTTTAGATGACATGCAAAGGCACCAAGACACCAGTCATCACTAGAGTAGAATTGTTTTCTAAACTCATTTTTGTAACACACTTCTGCTCTGGATGAGTAGATTGACATCACCATCCTTGTGGCAGGACAGGCCAAGATAATTTTCTTAATTGCAGGCTTCACTGACACATTTTGTGCCAGAACCAAAGGAGAGTAGGTGTTATTTCAAATCTGTGAATCATCCCATATACTCATGCCTCACATATTTCTTATAGATTTAAAAGAGTTGAACTCTAACAAAGATAATGGAGACATTATTTTAGAATGTAGAAATATGCCCATATAAAGGCAACTTGCTATTGAGAAAACTTCCTTCTCTGTGTGGGCCTGCCAAGTCATTTTATTTGCCATTCAGTTATTTAAGGCAATATTCCCAAACAAAGAAGGTGCAAATCAAAAATATCACCAGGCCCATTTTGCTAGGACTACATACTAATTATCACCTTGTCATGAGCACATTGATTGTATTGTATTAGAATATGATTTGGGCTAAGTGAGGAATGAAATGTGGAAATAAGGCTGAGTAGATGAGTTTTCTTCCATTTTTACTGAATACCCCCACTAGTTCCTTGCTTATTACTATAATTAAAAGTAGTCTTTGGCAGTCCTTTTAAAATTATTTCTGAAGTTGAGAACAAATTTTTAAAACATGAAATGGATTTCTTTAAAAAGGCTTTAATATATGAAATATGTCATGACCATTCTACTTAGTAGAAATAACCTCAGCTACCATACCATGATAAGGAACTCTCCCCTCAAGAATTGAGTCATAGTTCTAGAAGAACACTCGTCAGTTGCTAGGAAGACAAAATTGCCCCTGTGATGTGGGAAGTGAATTCTTTCTTTTCAACGAAGGCTCATTCCATAGTTGCTTGTGAAGGTAAACTGGACTTCCACCTCTTTCTAAACAGTTAACCTTGGGGTTCACTCCATCACTGAAGATCTGATAAATACAGAGCTGTAAATTTAGGAATGACTCTTCCTAATTTTATTTTCTTTCATTTTTTTGGCCGTTGCCTCACAACTTTCAGTATCTTAGCTCCCCAGGCAGACCTTGAACCTGTGCCCTCGGCAGTTCTAACCTCTGGACCACTAGGGAATTCCCTCTCCCTAATGTTATATCTCGCTTTGAAAAAACTTTTTGTGATAGTAAAACTTATATAACAAAATTTACCATTGCAACCATTTTTTTGTGTGTGGCTGTGCTGAGTATTAGTTGAAGCATGTAGGATCTAGTTCCCTGACCAGGGATTGAACCTGGGCCCACCCTGTATTGGGAGCACAGAGTCTTAGCCACTAGACCACTAGGGAAGTCCCACCATTGCAACCATTTTTAAGTGTATAGTCCAGTGTCATTAAGTGTATTCACATATCTTTCTTTTTTAAAAAAGAGGTCTTTAGCTTAAATCTGCACATGTGTATGTGTGTGCTCAGTCATGTATGACTCTTACTTAGCTTGCCACCCCTACAGACGATAGCCCACCCTACTCCTCTGTCCATGGAATTTTCTAGGCAAGAATACTGACGTGTATTACCATTTCCTTCTCCAGAGGATCTCCAAGGATCGACCCCATGTTTCTTGTGTTTCTTATATTGGCAGGAAGATTCTTTACCACTGCACCACCTGGGAAGCCCTGTAAGTCTGCATAATTGTTGCCAAATCTCTGTAAATAATTAGTGTAGACACTGACAAGGAAATGACAGACTTGCCCGTGGCGTTTTCAGGAAGTGCACCTTTGTGGCTTTTGAGAGAGCACCCCATACCAGGCAAGAGTAGGTGCACCTCAGGGCTCAGCAAGAAGCAAGAGGGAAACAGGACAGAGGTTTTCTTGAGATTCTGCATGTGTCACTCTTTGTCCTGGGATAGGTTAGAAATAATGAGCTGATTAGTGCCATCCGCACACTAAGTCGCTTCAGTCTTATATGATTCTTTGCAACCCCATGGGCTGTAGCCTGCCAGGCTTCTCTGTCCATGGGGATTCTCCAGGCAAGAATACTGGAGTGGGTTGCCTTGCCCTCCTCCAGGGGATCTTCCCAACCCAGGGATTGAAACTTTGTGTCTTATGTCTTCTGCATTGGCAGGTGGGTTCTTTAACATTAGCGCCACCTGGAAGCTCAGTCATCTGTAAATCCTTCTAACAAAGATTGCCTCCCCTCCTCAGACACTTGCCTTAATCAGTTATTTCTATTTCTTCCCTGTTTTATTCTTTTCCTCTGTTGGTTTTCTATCTACATATAAACTAGATAAGTGTCTCCTATTTTAATAAACATAGAAACCAATCCAACCAAACACAACCCTCTCTTATCAAACTATTCCCTTGATTGCCTCATATTCTAACTTTTTCTGTGTGTATTCTTTTTAATGTAGTTAAAATTTTTCCTTCAAAGCTACACAAGCCAACATGGAAATGGTTTAAAGTATCAAATTGTGTTCTAAGGCTTTTGACAACAGTCCCTGCCCCTATGCTGCATCTTACTCTCCAGTAGCAACCACTTACCTTATACTCTTAATGATATATTAAAAAAAAATTCATCTCCACAACTCAGAATAACATGCTTGTTCAGATTTTTCCATCTTTGACCATTGAGAGCTCTTTCAGATTGGTTCCAGTGTCCTTTTTGTTGTCTGAGCCCTCCCTTCCTTTCTGGCACTAGACTTACTCTCTCCAAACTTCTTATATCTTCCCTACCTGCACCTTAGAATCAGCCATTTCTCCGAGAAGCCTTGGTTCCTTCGATTGGAAAATGGTTTTTAGAAACCAAGATCCCAGCACAGGTGTGTGCTCACTGCTATTGGGGAAACACTTCTGGGCTTTCTCAGTGGACAGAGCTAGGAAATATACATACATATTCCCATGTAAACACACATTATGTATAATTATCTATTTCTCTACTATCTATCTACTCAAAGTACATAAATTAGGCATGAGTTTATACCGATGTCCCCAACTCTAACTTATTATCACAGGGCTTAGTCTATCCTCTCCCTTGTTTATTTTTAACTTTTTCCTTTAACTGGGAGGAACTTAGTTCCTATTATCTATTAGTTATCACTTGTTCAACTCTAGTATAGATGTAAAGTACTTTCAGAATTCTTTTTTTTTTTCATAGTTCATTTTTTTTTCTTTTTTTTATTTTTTTTTTATTATTATTTTTTTTTCCAGTGGGTTTTGTCATAACTTTCAGAATTCTTACCTGGTATCCCTGTAAGAAAGTAATTTGCAGACTAGAGTACAGTGTTTATATACGGTCCTTTTTATCTTTAGTTTTAGAGTATCTAGTCTAAATACCATTTTCCAAAGTTACTTTAGGTCAGCTCTTTCCCTACCCCTTTCAGAAAGGTTATGTCATGCATCTGTAATAGAGTTAGATTCATTTCTCACAGTCTGTATTGCATTCTGGTGTCCTCTAACATCCTCGTTAATTTTTAAAATTTGCATTCGTTAAAGTCCACACTTGGTAATGTATAGTTCTATGGGTTTTGAAAAATGCATAGTCACATATATATATGCTACCTCAGAGCCATACAGAACAATCCCATGACTCTAAAAATGGCCTAATCTCTAATTCGACTTTGTATTGCTTTTATCAAATTGCTTTAAAGAGATGTGCAATACTGTATCACAATTATGGGCTACACTCAACAGGGGCTGTAGAGAGATTTCTGACATAGCCAACTGTAAAGGACTAGAGGGGCAGGTTAGAAGATCAGAGTTACTGGGGGATTGATGGAAGCAGATGGCACCTGGGGACAAGTTAAATTCAAGGGGAAAGCAGAGAGAACAATTAACTGGGCAGGTCTGTTTCTATGGAGGGCTTCAGTCAGAGGGTGAATGTGCTTATTATTAATTCATTGCCTGTCAGCGCCCTTCATTGACTAACCTGTCTGAATGGGTCTGGGCCCTGTAAATATTTCTCCTTTGGCATTTGGCACACTGCTTTGTCAGTAGAGGGCACTGGAGAGAGAAACACCGAAGGAGAAAGAGGGATTTCTCTTGGTAGAAATGCTCTTGAAGAGCATGCTTTCTTTTTCACTGCTCAAGTCCTGTAGCGTGTAGCTTTTTCTGTGTGTTTTCTTCAGATCTTGTAAGTAAGTGTGGCTGGGAGCTCCGGACAGCACAAGCTTCACTGCAGCCCAGGTTGCTGCTCTGCGTGCGCATGCTGGAGCTCATCGAGCTGGGTGTCTAGAGGGCAAGATGCTTAATCTTTGTCCTGTTGAGTGGATGAGAGCCTCTCTGTCGCCAGCCAATAGAGATGTGCCAGGTTCCTGTAGAGGGAGGCCGCTCTAGGTCCTGGTCCCAGAAGTGTCCACAGCGGCAGTCCAGCTCCCTCTGTGCACCCGCCCGTTAGCGTCATCTCACCTGTGCCCCATAGAACTGTTTTCCATGACTGTCCTGACATGGGCACTGAGCATCCCAGGCCTCATCTGCAGTGGCCCTCTGACCCAACTGCCTCCTGACTCTCTGCGCCTCTTTCCCTCTGCATAACCAGTCTGCCAGCCAGCACTGGCTGGCCTGTGCCCAGGGGGTTGTTTCTGCTTTCCTGGCAACTTTGGACCATCTCTGGCTTAGGTAACTTCTCTGCATCAAGTGTGCTTTGACCATACCTTCTGCAGCAAATGCTGAAGTCTGACCTCCGAGTTCCGCTCTGTTGGTTCTTTCCCTCTCTTCTTTAGCACCCTTCAGAGCTCTCATCCCATCTTTATAGTTCCTCTCCTATCGTTGCTCAATAATGCTTTATAGTCAGCTCCTCCTGTTTAAATTACTCTGTGGTTTCTGTTCTTGATCTGATGGTGACTAATTAAAGTCTGCTTGCACGGGGGAGGACACAGGTGTGCTTGGTCTTTCATTAACTCTCATTTCAAGAAAGAATAAAGCAGTTTCCTTTCAGGAAATTTGATGATGATACTGGCCCAGGTTCTCTAAGTAGAGGATCAAATGGATATAGGAAGCTTAACCAGTAACTCAAGGCCCCACACCTTAGATCCTAACTTGAAGCTCCAGGTAGAGTTCTGAAAAAGGGAGTTTCCTATATGATTAAAGGGACACTGATGAGTGCATATTATAACCTGGAGCTGACAAAGGTTCAAACCATTTGTCAGACTTCTGCCTGTAGTGGAATTAGATGAATTATTCTGAGTGAGACATAAAATTCAGTTTCTTTTTTTCGAGCTTTGCACTTAAAAGTGGCATAATAGCCACATAGTTTTTAGATTAGGCATATATTAATTAAAGAAAAAAAAAAGGTTCTTTGCTTCTTTCTGATTCCTGCCAACAATGCATTTCTAAGTTTCTCTTTTAAAGAAAATTTCCTGGGTCTGAAAAGGAAGTTTGAATTCTGCTGACAGACTGATCTTACTTTAAATTTATTAAATGTTCTGTTTTTTTTATTTGGCAGATAATGGGTCATTTTAGTTTCTGGATGTTACTTGGCTGTGGTTTGAATACTCTTCTTAACATAGTAATTTTCTTTCTTTCTTTCTTTCTTTTTTTTTTAACCTAGAAGCTTCATATTAACGACAAAACAAAAATAAGCACACAACACTTTCTGTTTCATCCCATTGGTTACAGTCAAATCACATGGTCATACCTAGGGAGTCCTTGTGTTCAGCTGAAACTCAAGGGTTCCATTACTAAACGTAAGAAGTGGAGAATTGTTTAGCATTAGCTATAGATACTATACTATATTACTTCACTAAGCAACTGAGAGGGAGGGGTAGTGGCGTTGAATGGAACTGGTGAGCTAGCCTGGGTCAGAATATTAAGAGGGCTGCTTTGCAGGTTAAGGACTTCTAGCTTTCTTTGGGAGTGATGAAGGGGGTCATTGTTTTTATCAGACATGTAACTTGATGGAGTTATTTAAAAAGAGCCCTCTGTTGACAGTTCAGAGTTGGGTTGATCAGGAGGGACTGGAGATTAGGTCAGTAGTTAGCTGACTTTTGCAGGAATTCAGCTGACAGCCAGTGACGGGCTTAGCCTGGAGCATTGGCAATGGAGAAAGAGATGAGGTGACTAATTCAAGATATGTTTAATCAATATCAAGATGAGAGTTCACGAAAGTGTTGGGGTTGTCACTCCAATTTCAAGCTAGACTCCTGTATTCTGTATTCAGAGGTCCAGGACATGGGACTCTTTCAGCTCAGCCTAGAGGCAGTTTCTACAAGAGAGAACGTGTAACGGTACTATTTCTTCAGTTAGTTCAGTGGCTCAGTCCTGTCTGACTCTGTGACCCTGTGGACTGCAGCATGCCAGGCTTCCCTGTCCATCACCAATCCTGGAGCTTGCTCAGACTCATGTCCATCAAATTGGTGATGCCATCCAACCATCTCATCCTCTGTTGTCCCCTTCTCCTCCTACCTTCAATATTTCCCAGCATCAGGGTCTTTTCCAGTGAGTCAGTTATTCACATCAGGTGGCCAAAGTATTGGAGTTTCAGCTTCAGCATCGGTCCTTCCAAAGAATATTCAGGACTGATTTGCTTTAGGATGGACTGGTTTGAGCTCCTTGCTGTTCAAGGGACTCTCAAGAGTCTTCTTCAACACCACAGTTCAAAAGCATCAGTTCTTCAGTGCCCAGCTTTCTTTATGGTCCAACTCTCACATCTATCGACGACTACTGGAAAAGCCATAATTTTGACTAGATGGACCTTTATTGGCAAAGTAATGTCTCTGCTTTCTAATACACTGTCTAGGTTTGTCATAGCTTTTCTTCCAAGGAGCAAGCGTCTTTTAATTTCATGGCTGCAGTCACCATCTGCAATGATTTTGGAGCCCAAGAAAATGAAGTCTGTCACTGTTTCCATTATTTCCCCATTTATTTGCCATGAAATGATGGGACTGGATGCCATGATCTTCATTTTTTGAATGTTGAGTTTTAAGCCAACTTTTTCACTCTCCACTTTCACTTTCATCAAGAGGCTCTTTATTTCCTGTTCATTTTCTGCCATAAGGGTGGTGTCATCTGTATACCTGAAGTTATTGATATTTCTCCTGGTAATCTTCATTCCAGCTTGTCCTTCATCCAGCCCAGCATTTCTCATGATGTACTCTGCATGTAAGTTAAATAAACAGAATGACAATATATAGCCTTGACTGTATATAAATCCTTTCCTGGTTTGAAACCAGTCTAGTGTTCCATGTCCAGTTCTAACTGTTGCTTCTTGACCTGTATACAGATTTCTCAGGAGGCAGGTCAGGTGGTCTGTTATTCCCATCTCTTGAAGAATTTTCCACAGTTTGTCGTTATCCACACAGTCAAAGGTTTTGATGTGTTCTATAAAGCAGAAGTAGATGTTTTTCTGGAACTCTCTTGCTTTTTTGATGATCCAACGGTTGTTGGCAATTTGATGTCTGGTTCCTCTGCCTTTTCTAAATCCAGCTTGAACATATGGAAGTTCTCCATTCATGTACTGTTGAGCGCTTGCTTGGAGAATTTTGAGCATTACTTTGCTAGCATGTGAGATGAGTACAATTGTGCAGTAGTTTGGACATTCTTTGGCATTGCTTTTCTTTGGGATTGGAATGAAAACTGACCTTTTCCAGTCCTGTAGCCACTGCTGAGTTTTCCAAATTTGCTGGCATATTGAGTGCAGCACTTTTACAGCATCATTTTTGAGGATTTGAAATAGCTCAACTGGAATTCCATCATATCCACTAGCTTTGTTCGTAGTAATGCTTCCTAAGGCCCACTTGTTAACCATGCCCTAATTAGAGAGTGAAGCTGAGGTTTGCCAATGTTTCTTAAAGATTTCCTTGGTTAACTCTAACTCATCTACAAATCTCTGAAGATTATATCTGTAGCAGTTTTGCTCATAAAACAGGTGTATAAACAAGATGAGATGATTGTCCACATACCTAAAGAAAGAAGGAACAAATAACTCATCTGAGACTTTTATTGAAAGGATTTGACATCTTTCCCATTGTTTTTCTTTTTTTTTTTCTCTCCCATCATTTTTTTATATGTATCCTCATAGTAATATAGTGAGGCAGGAATTACTTTAGAGATAAGAAAGCCAAGCTAAGTAAGTTAGGGAGATTTGTCCAGGAAGTTGTTAGTGTTAGCACTCAGCCTAGCAGTTGTATTCTAATTCTCTGGCTGGTAGTCTTTACTTATATATATCTTAACTTTATCTTTTTCTCAATATAAGAAAAAGCTGACTATACAATAACTAATTTTCCTCAAATGAGATAACTTCTTTTTTCCTAAATCATCTGTCAAGAATAATAAAAATTAAGTATTATTTATAATTCTATTATAATAATATAGATAATAAAGTAAAAAACATATATCATAATATTTTATTACTTATGAACCATTTTGACATATATTATCCAATTTCAATCTCACAGAAATTCTTGCTAGCTAGGTAGGAAAAGGTACTATTCTATTTTGCAAATGAAAAATAGAGGCTCAGTAGAGTTAATTGATGTTCTTTTTTTTTTTTTTTTTTTTTTTTTTTTTAATGTGGATCTTCTTTTTTTTTTTTTTTTTTTTTTTTTTTTTTAATTTTTTTATTAGTTGGAGGCTAATTACTTCACAACATTTCAGTGGGTTTTGTCATACATTGATATGAATCAGCCATAGATTTACACTTATTCCCCATCCCGATCCCCCCTCCCACCTCCCTCTCCACCCGATTCCTCTGGGTCTTCCCAGTGCACCAGGCCTGAGCACTTGTCTCATGCTCTTAAAGACATATAGTTCGTGTGTCACAGAGATTGAATTTGAACTCAGGCCTGACTCCAAAACCTGTTCTCCTAACCATTCTCTCCTCCACATACTACATAATAGCCAAAGATATATTAAGCATGTCTGTTATTCAACTAACTATATGCACCCAGAGGTTAATCTGGCAGAGAGAACAAAGCTTCTAAGTGTTCCACATATGAGTCTAATTCTAAAGTAGAGAAAGAGTGGGCACAAACTCAGATTGAATATGTATTCTTCAGCAGGTATTCTGAGAAGCACACAGGCTTATAATGTATAGTACCCTCAAGATATATTACTGTATATATATATATAATGTAGATATTATTATTTATCTCATTTTATAGACATAGAAACTGAAGCTCAAGGAAGTTAAGTAAATTATCTAAATCCAGATCCCTCTGTTTCCAAAATGTGTGCTTTTTGTGGATTAATGTAATTGACTTCAAGAGAGATATCTGTCAAAGTTCTTCAGGGAACGGGGAAAAGAACTGGCTTTCTTCCGCCAGCTTGACCACAAAATGACACCCTTCTTTGAAAAGGATTAGTGTATTATAAGAGAGTAGAACCAGTGTATTATTAGAGAATTCCACTGGTTGAACTAGTCATCTGTCGATCTGATAGGCAGCAAAGAAGACATCACTACTTATGGCCTGGTGACATGGGTAATGTTGTTAGTGTTGTTCAGTCGCTAAGTTGTGTCTAATTCTTTTGTGACTCCATGGAGTGTAGCCTGCCAGGATCCTTTGTCCATGGGATTTCCCAGGCAAGGATTCTGCAGTGGGTTGTCATTTCCTTCTCCAGGTGACCTTCCTGACCCAGGGATCAAACCCGTGTCTCCTGCATTGGCAGGTGGATTCTTTACCACTGAGCCACCAGGGAAGCCCTGCTTCTGACCTTCTTACCCATGGTCAAGGATTCCATTCAAATAAAATTATACATTGTCCCCACAGGTTTGTCAACATCAATAGTCTAGTTTAGGTTTGATCATATCCACTAGCAGGGACATATGTTCATTGAGTTTAACAGAAGCATAATTACCTGTACTACTTACATTTTTCTCTTAATTTTTTTTTTTTTTTTGCTGAGAGTATGCTGTTGAATTCTTGATGGCTAAATGAATATTGAATGGACCCTCAGGGTATTCTTTGAATGGTGTCTCTTCCTGTATTTATAATGGTGTGTATTTTCAGTGACACATTTTGGATTTTCTGGAACAGTTTTGGTTTCAAGTTATTTTTTATTTTCTTCCCAAAGTGTTTTTGCTTGTCTGGTCTAGATTTTTTTTTTCCCCCCAGAAAATAGTAAGTATATTGCATGTTGTGCCTGAAGGCATTTTGCTTGCCATCTGTCACCTGTTCTTGGTTTTCTACTATACTACCAGCTGATTTCTACATTAAGTATACAAGGAAGCAGTGTCTGACACAAAACCCTCCTTACACTGAAAAATGAAATTCCATTTCCAAAATCAAATGGAAATTATCCAAATAATTCAGGTAAAATTGCTTTCTAGTGTATCCCCTTCTCCCCTCAATATGTGGGTTGGCTGGCAGGAGAGGCATATGAACTTTAAACTTGAACCATAAACTATACCACTTGATTAATTGACTTCATAAGATAACTAAGCCACCTGCCCCTTGCGGTTTCCGAGTGTTGAAATTTTTCTCACTGTTCTTACATTTGATTTTCTAGCCATATAGCTCATACATTATTTTCCAGCTACAAATCCATACAGTACCAGAGTTTGTTTTTGCCAGTTCATAATCATGAGTGAATAATAGTAGACGGAGAACATTTTAGTTGCTCCTCAACCACTTTCTTAAAATCAGTAGTTTGCTGAAGTGAGTCTTCAGTATAAACACTAAATTTTAATGAATATGTCACCTTTATAGTTCCTCAGAAGGATTTGGTATATAAAATTATCCTCACTGTGGCAGAATTTATCAGTTAGAAACATTCTAAGGAGAATATTCATGTTAAGTTTTTTGTTTTTTGGCCATGCCACATGACTTATAGGATCTTAGTTCCCTGACCAGGAATCAAACCTGGGCTCCAGTGATGAAAGCTCCGAGTCCCAACCACTGAACTGCCAGGGGAGTCCCTAGAATGTTTTTTTTTTTTTAATGAAAAAAAAAAAAAGGGTATTGAGTCTATGTTTGATTAATTCAATTCTGATAGTTGTTTACTGTCACATAGTCTTCGTAAAAATCCATTTTGTTATGCTCAAAGTGTGTTTACTGTAGATTAATAGGTTCTGAATTTATAAACTTTTTTTTTTTACTGTAATGTGAGTATATTTGTTGCTAGCAAAAATATGCACAAACCTGTCGTTTATAGAATACTGAATGTTTGGATATTTATAAAGTAAAATATAGGAATTACATCAATTGGGAGTTAGAGCAGAGAAGACCCTAAATGATGTAATGAGTCATAGAAGGATTAAGGGAGGACCAAGCTAAGACAATGCAGAGTGAGGGAGGCTTTCTTCTGGCTATCACATGCCATATAGAAGTGATGTAGTAAATACAAAGAATAAATGAACACTGAGAGAACAATATTTTAAAATCATATTTCATGCTTTGGGACATTCACTAATCACACACAGAAACCAGAAGAGAATTTTTCTTCCATTGTGAGTAATATTTGAAGTATTTCACACACAGTCTTTGAAAATTCAAATATTGGTCACTGAGGGAGACAGGACATATGGAGCAATGAGCTTTTTTAAAATTCAGCACATGTTGGATCTCTGAAGAGATTCTGAACTAAGTACAGTGTTGGCATTAATGCATGATACAAGTTAAAATTGGAATTATCTCTGGATTTATTCTTACTGGTTCTTTTCTTTGGGGCAGTATAAATATTTTAAATCAAAATTATACAAAATATTAAATAATACTACAAAGCTTTTATTGAAAAATTGAAAAAGCAGTGCTTTCTGTTTTACCTCAGGGGAGGCTTTTAAATCTTTGGCAGTTTTTCCTGATATAATATGCCTATAGCTATACTGCTATTTCTTTTTCTTTCTTTTTTTTTTTTATTAGTTGGAGGCTTCTGCTATTTCTTGATTTATAAATTTTAGACTTTATTAACTCCATATGCACATATACTTCCCTTTTCCTATCCTCTTAATATAATCCTAATCTAATTTCTAGTTAGTTCAGTATCTAGTATTTACATTATTATGTAAGTGTTGCTTATTAGTAAGCCAATTAAGTGTACTTTGACTACTTTTCCTTCATTGTACAGCTGCTTATTTTCCTGGAGTTAAGAATTGTCTAGCTTTTCATCATTTCAGTTTTCTGTTACTCTAACCAAATGTTTAATTAGATTTTTAGAAGCTTATCAGTCCTACTGTTAACATTTCAGATCAACTGTTGATTATCTCTGTCCTCCTGCTCCTGTCTGGATGCGTTGCTACCTGGATTGTCGTCCCAGGACTTTAGTCCCTCTGGTAGTTTTATGTATGATATTGCTTGTTTCCCAGTTTTCATGTTTTCTTCTTTTTTGTTAGGGACCCATTTTACTGGGACCCATTCTTCATTAGCTTTCTGAGAAAGGGCGCAAAAGTGTGCTTCCTTATTTACTGGCTTGGGTGATTGTTACTTAATTCTAGGATGAAAGTATTTACTGGCCTAGTTGATTGTTACTTAATTCTAGGATGAAAATAGCTTCTCTGAACTGGAAAGGCTTTGCTACATTGTTTTCTAAACTCCTCCATTGCTTTCAAGAAGTTGATGCCTATTCCGATTACTGATACCTTTTATGTAATTATCTCCTCCCCAATTTCTTAGAAGTTTTAAGTTTATTCTTAGTACAATATCCTGAAATTTCATTCTGTAACTTGGTGCCTTTCTTAAAAAAATTCATTGGGCTGGGTACTCAGTGGGACTTTTAAATCTGAGATTGCCTAAATTGCAAGTTGTTTTTTTTTTAAGCTTTGGAGTATTTTCCTTGATTTATTTCATGACTTATTTCCATCTTCCACACTCCCACCCTCCCCATCCCCCCCACCCCCTGCCTTTTCTCTTTCAAGAGTGCCTGTCAGTCAGATGTTGGACATTCTGTAATGATTGTTTAAGTGTCTTATTTTTCCCCTCTAATTATCCATCTTTTTATCTTTCGGTTTTATTTTTCAGAAGATCTCCTTGCTTTTATCTTCTAACCTTTTAATGGAGCATTTTTGTTTATTTTGCAGCTATATTTTTAATTTCTATTAACTTATTCTTGTTTTGATAATTTCTTTATTAAACCAATCATCCTCATTTTGTTACATGAATATAATACATCCTTTTATCTCTCTGATGATATAAATTACAGGGTCTTTTTAAACAAAGTTTGGTTCTGTTCCTTGCTTTGTCTTTGTCTCCTCTGGGGTTTGTTGCTGATGTTGGAAGTTTTCCTCAAATGTCTTGTGTCAGGTGCTCAGTCGCTCAGTGGTGTCCCACTCTTTGTGACCCACGGACTGTTGCCTGCCAGGCTTCTCTGTCCTTGGTATTTTACAGGCAGGAGTACTGGAGTGGGATGCCATTTCCTTCTCCAGGGGATCTTCCCGACCCAGGAATTGACCCTGTGGCTCTTGCATCTCCTGCCCTGGCAGGTGGCTTCTTTACCACTAGCACAATCTTATTATTCAATCACTCAGTCACGTCTGACTCTTTGTGATCCCATGGACTGCAGCACTTCCATGTCAGGCTTCCCTGTCCTTCACCATCTTGTGGAGCTTGCTCAAACTCACGTCCATAGAATTGGTGATGCCATATCCAACCATCTCATTCTCTATCGTGCCCTTATCCTCCTGCCTTCAATCATTTCCAGCATCAGGGTCTTTTCTAATGAGTCAGCTCTTTGCATCAGGTGGCCAAAGTACTGGACCTTCAGCTTCAGCATCAGTCCTTCTAATGAATATTCAGGACTGATTTGCTTTAGGATTGACCAGTTTGAGCTCCTTGCTGTCCAAGGGACTCTCAAGAGTCTTCTCCAACACCACAGTTCAAAAGCATCAATTCTTCTGCACTCAGCTTTCTTCACAGTCCAACTATCACATCCATACATGACCACTGGAAAAACCATAGCCTTGACTAGACGGACCTTTGTTGGCAAAGTATGTCTCTGCTTTTTAATATGCTATCTAGGATGGTCATAACTTTTCTTCCAAGGAGCAAGCATCTTTTAATATCATGGCTTGCAGTCACTATCTATGGTGATTTTGGAGCCCAAGAAAATAAAGTCTCTCACTGTTTCCATTAATTCCCCATCTATTTGCCATGAAGGGATGAGGCCAGATGCCATGATCTTCGTTTTTTGAATGTTGAGTTTTAAGCCAGCTTTTTCAGTCTTCTCTTTCACTTTCATCAATAGGCTCTTTAGTTCCTCTTCACTTTCTGCCATAAGGGTGGTGTCATCTGCATATCTGAGGTTATTGGTATTTCTGCTAGCAATCTTCATTCCAGCTTGTGCTTCATCCAGCCTGGCATTTCTTATGATGTACTCTGCATATAATTTAAATAAGCAGTGTGACAATATACAGCCTTGATGTACTCCTTTCCCAATTTGGAACCAGTCTGTTGTTCCACGTCTAGCTGTTGCTTCTTGACCTGCACACAGGTTTCACAGGAGGCAGGGAAGGTGGTCTGATATTCCCATCTCTTAAAGAATTTTCAGAAGCCCCAAATGCCTTGTAGTCATTGGTTAAATACTTATATTTTTAATAATCTAACAGTTTTTTTTCCCAGAGATGAATAGAGTGTATGAATTTATTTGCTGACATATCTTTTATATTTCCAAGGCAGAATTTTATCAAGTTCTCTGTACACCGGCATTTAATAATAAGGCACTAAATGCTGTTTATGCACAGGAAGTGCCCATGCTTCTAAGTCCTTAGCCTTTCTCAATGTCTGCAGGGTAAACTGACTGCCTAGTTTTTGGTATCCACCTGTTTGGATACTTTGGCTTTACCTTCTTTTGCTCAACAATGTCTTTACCATCTGTTTCCTAGCATTAAAAAGTGTTGCTTTTTGGAACTTACCTAGTGGTCTAGTGGTTAAGAATCCGACTGCCAGTGCAGGAGACAGGTTTGATCTCTGCTCCAGAAAGGTGCCACATGCCACAGAGCAACTAAGCCCATGTGCCCCGACTACTGAGCTAGCACTCTAGAGCCTGTGAGCCGCAGCTACTGAGCCTGAGTGCCTAGAGCCTGTGCTCCACAATAAGAGAAGCCACCTCATTGAGAAGCCTGTTCACCATGACTGAGAGTAAATCCCACTCCCCACAACTAGAGAAAGCCTGTGCAAGCGATGAAGACCCAGCACAGCCAAAAATAAATAAATGTATCTTTTTAAAAAATGTTGTTTTTCGTCTGCTGATGTTCATTACCTATTTGCTCTTAAGATTCGTACCATTTTTTGATGCAATTTCAGAAAAGAGACAAATACATGGCATTAATGTGTCATACTCAACTAGATGCCCCTTACTAGTTTTTTATTTTAGCAATCTGACTTGCTAGATATGAAGATTTCCTTTATGTCTCTGAACTACTAGATTAATAAAAATTAAGTTGGTTTTGATTGGCCAGTGTTATTTTCCTCCTTCCTCTTGTAAGAGCAGTTGCCTCATTACTCTGAATGAACTGCCCCTTCTGCAATCCAAGTGGTTCTGGTGGGGCTGCTAGTCATAGGACCTCAGCCCCCCGATCACAGGGATGGGCACATGATCTAATTTGGAAAATGGTTTTATTCTTTGGGGAATATGACTCCTGAGCAGAGGCAAGTGGAGACAGAGCGCTGATGGTGCTGAATTTTCTTATTGGTGACCCCTAGAGGAATGGTCTCATTATGTAAGCCTGGGTCCTTCGTTGGGCATCATTAAAAACCAACTCTGGTTAACTTCAGCAGGAAAGGGATTTAATGGGACCATTTTGGGTAGTTTGTGAAGTTTATGAGGTTTTTGAACCTGATTTTAGAGCCTACTCAGAAAATAATCAATTACCAAGTCTATTTGTTTCCTACTGCTGCTGTAACAAATTACCACAAATGTAGTGGTTTAAAACAGGATACATTATTTTCTTCCAGTTCTGGATGTTGAAAGTGTAAAGTCAAGAGCTGTTCTTTCTGGAGTCTTTGGGAAATAATCTGTTTTCTTGCCCCTTTTCACCTTCTAGAGACTGTCCTTCACATTCCTCCAACCTCTTGATTTTGTCAACACATCTTCTCTCTCTCTCTGATCTCCTGCTTCCCTCCTATGAGGATTCTTGAAATTACATTAGGCCCACCCAAGTAATCCTGGATTATAATCTCCATTTCAAGAGCCTTAGGTCACATCTTCAAAGTTCCTTGTACCATGTAAGATAACATGTTCATAGGCTCCAGGAAGTAGGACATAGCCATTATTCAGCCCACCACATCAAGGAAGGCTCAACAGCCAAGAACACAGCTGAGTTACAGCACAGGACAGTCATGAATCCTCACTGCTCCCAACATTGAGTATGCACAAACAGTGCTGTCCACTGGGGGCCCAGAGCTGCCCTGATTCCTCTTCTCCTCAAGTGGGGGCACTGATTACTTTTAATTTATCATCCAATATCCATTCTTCTCTATTCTCTAATAGACTTCTCTCTTATGTTCCCATAAGCACTCAGAATAAACACTTCCCCAGTCTTCCTGCAGCTAGGCATATCCATGGTACTCTTAAGTTTTGGATGATGAGATTTAAGTGAAATTGTCTTGTGGCAGTTTCTGAGAACCTTCTTTAGAAGATAGTTGAGATCTGCCTGGTTCTTCATTCCTTCTTGCATTCTGTTGCCACCTTGGACCATGAGAGCAGGGGCCACACCCTAAAGATGGCAGAGAGTGAATGGAATGAGCCTGGGTCCCAGGGGACTTCATGGAGCTGAGGTGCTATACCAAATCTGGACTTCTTGCTGCTATGCTCAGTTTATGTGAGAGAGAATTCAAATTTTATCTGTTTAAACCACTATTACTTTGGGTTTTCTATTATGTTTAGTGGAACTTAATTTTAAATAATACACTGAGGCTTTCTTATTCAGCTCTTCCTTCTGTTGGGTGAGCTGCTCCCATATCTTGCTCATAAATTTTTCCCCTTAAGTTAGAAGGATTTTGTTTCTGGACCTGCTGGAAGGAACTGTACCAGCCAAAGGAAGGTTTAGAATGTCACATGCTGATAGCATCACAGTGTTACTATCACAGTCAGAAAACTGATTGCTGGGTCCTCTAGCCCAGTAATTCTCTGTAACAGAGAAGATACTATATGCCCTTATGGCATTTTGGAAATTTACATACCCATTTTGGCTTGTTAAAATGTTAAAATAATTGGAGGATACACTGGCATTTCGTGGACTGGGACCAGAGATATTTTGCAATGTAAAAGACTAACCCATACATCAGAAAAATTAATCTGTGAATTGAATGAGATTTTCAAATATTCTATGGGAACATTTCATGTAGGTATAAAATTTACAAGTATCTGTACCTAGAACCCAGCTCCATTTTACATAAAGTTCTAAGTAGTTTTTACGTATTTTAAAGATCACTGAATTTTCCAGGTATGTAATTACTGTGTAGACCAAGAGAAGATTGTACACTGTCTCGGGGGATCTTTACCAACAGTCATTCTCTGTTTTGAAAATCATGTGCCTGACAACAGTGCTGCTCATGGCATTTGAGTCTCCAGTACAACATGATCTGCATTTGTGGTTGTTACATCACAGTGATTCTACCCACAGGTGTAAATCTCTGAGTGCCTAAGAGTTTACATGCTAATATATATTACTTTGTTGTATTTTATTTATCATTTATTTTATAACTAGAGTATTACATTGGTTTAAAAATATTTTGCATAAAAATATTACCTATGTGTCTGTTTCAGGACCTTAGAGGCAGCATTATAAATCTGTGTTATAAAGAGGGAGCATTGGGTCTGGTAGAGCCTGGGCAATAAAAACAAGCACAATCCACCAGTGGAAGCAATGTCTAGGGGATGCTGAGCCTGTTTCCCGAAGGTTGGCATGAGTTCTTTGGACCTGGGAAAGAGCTGAGCCTTGAAGGATTCCCTTGATAAGGCTTAGGGGCTTCTCTAGACACCTCTTACTAGCCCTCAACATTACCTTGACTCTGACCACCAGATCATAGATTATTACTTTCTTCTTCTGACAGGTTACTTTGTAACTGACCTTGAACACCAGCCATTTCTGTTCAGCCTCTGAATCACCTCCTCCGTGACATTGGAAATCATTAGTTTTAGATGCTGAATCCAGATGAACCTATATAGAGAAAGTAAATCTGGTTTCACTTTTACTTTCTGTACAGGATATCATTAGCATATTTTCCATATGAATAGGGACTGTTGGGTACCATATGTTATCTACCATATGGTCTTATGCCCGTTTCAAGGCATATTTTAATATAGCACAAAGGCAAAAAGGTTTAAATTGAAATGCTTGCTGAGCATTATGGTTTGAACTTTTTGATAATCAAGAAGCCTGAGTAAATTAGCTTTTTTTTGTCTATTTCATAGAATGAGCTCTCAATAAATTACTTGGAAAAATTAACTGAACAGAAGAAACTTCGGGCAAAATAAAAGTAAATTATTAGTATTTTATCTCAATCTAAGCAGGACTTCAGAGATTTTGCAATTACATGCCATTTTACTAGATGGACAAAGGGGAAATTGGGAAAAGTCTGGTTGACAAGGAAGAAGGAAGGCATGACTTCCCTATTCACTTTATTAAAGGCTCAAGAATTGGGCTATTTCCCATATTAAAGAAACTTTCAATATATCCCATATTGAAGATACTTTCTTTAATTAGAGATTTACTGAGGCCCTTTTGTGTCCCAGGTTTTCCTGACAGCTCAGTTGGTAAAGAATCCACCTGCAATGCAAGAGATTCCTGTTTGATTCCTGGGTTGGTGAGATTCACTGGAGAAAGGATAGGCTACCCACTCCAGTATTCTTGCCTGGAGAATTCCATGGGCAGACCATGGGATCACACACAGTAGAACATGACTAAGCAAGTAACATTTTCACTTTTGTGTTTTAGGTACCGTTAGGTAGTTAGAACAGGAAAAAGTAGTCCAAAATGGTGGTGGCTAAAAGACAACGAAAGGGAAAAGCCCATGAAAATGGAACAAAAGAAAATCCACAGACTGGAGTGAGAACTTCAGGTGAAACAAACATGCCCCCTTCTTGGCCAGCCCAATTTGCATTCGTTCAAGGCGAGGAGGAAAAAAATGTATAAAAGGAAGAAGCCAAGATGGATTGAGGCCTCTCCTTTGGGGTCAGCCCACCCTCACGCCTTGAGGGTGTGCCTTCCTTTGCTTGTGAATAAAACTCTGAGCTGTAACTGAGCTGTAACACTTGTCCACCATTTCAAATTTTTGCTGCAGTGAGACAGAACCAAGGAAATTACACACTCCCCCGACATATCTGATGCCGTGACCTGGATGTAACCTGGCTGAAACAACCTTGGCTTGGTCCCCAAAAGGTGGAGGCCAAGTACAGCCAAAGTCCAACTTGGTGAAAGCTCACGTGGTGAAAGCTGAACGCAAAGGAAACCCAGTGCAGTGGAACTGTCAAGAAGCCCCGCATGCTGGAAACCAGGACAGCAAAAACAAACTTGGCAGAAAGCTCACACAGCTCAGTCTCAGATTCCAGAAGACCCCCGGTTAAGGTAGAAGGCTCTTGCCCCTATGGTTGGAAGTACATATAGCTAACAAAATCTTAATTCCTTTACAGTCTCTTGTTTCTTGTTTCCTCGAACCCCCTGTGAACAGGCAAGTGGCAGTGGGTGCAAGTGAGGGATTCTGGCAGAGGCTACTCCCCAGTGTGTCCCAAAGATTCTATTATCTGCTGTGCCTTAGCAGCTGTTGCCCAAGCAGGTGAGCGTTCTTCTGTCCCTAATCTTCTTTGTGCCAAGGATCAGGCCAATGAAAACTGTGAGCACAGGTCAGGTATTTGGCAGATTTTATGGCAGGTTATGAAGGGGATTCCTCAGCACGTTTTTCCCACTGCTTTTTCCTCCTGTCCTTCAGCTCCTCTCTCCATCTATACCATTGTTTGATTGTGCAGGTCATCATCTTTCCATTCCTGAAAGTTGTGTTTGAAACAATTTACCTAAGATTGGGACTCAAACCCACATGAAAGGAACTCTGTACAATGCTTAGTCACTCAGTCATATCTGACTGGGACTTGAGCCTGGCCAAAACCCACAGTGCCTGGTTTCGGGACCTAATGAAGCTCAGGTTCTTGATGTCTCATTGCAAAAAGAATTCAGTGAGAGACAAAGCTATAGGTAAGAGGTGGATTTGTTCAGATTCAGAGAGAAGCACACCCCACAGAGTGTGGGCCATTGCAGAGGGCGAGTATGGTGGCCACAAAATGTGGTTTGGTTAGTTTTTGTGAGCTGGGTGATTTCATATGCTAATGAGTGGGAGGATCATTCCAACAACTGTGGAGCCATCCACTCCTTGGTCTTTTGATAGTGCCTTGGAACTGTCATAACTACCACACAATTGCACTCATCTCACACTCCAAGCCTGGCTTGGAGTACATGAACCGTGAACTTCCAGATGTTCAAGCTGGTTTTAGAAAAGGCACAGGAACCAGAGATAAAATTGCTAACATCTGTTGGATCATTGAAAAAGTGAGAGAGTTCCAGAAAAACATCTACTTTTGCTTTATTGACTATGCCAAAGCCTTTGACTGTGTGGATCACAACACACTGTGGGAAATTCTTCCAGAAATGGGAATACCAGACCACCTGACCTACCTCCTGAGAAATCTCTATGCAGGTCAAGAAGCAACAGTTTGAACTGGACTTGGAACAGCAGACTGGTTCCAAATTGGGAAACGAGTACATCAAGGCTGTATATTGTCACCCTGCTTATTTAACTTCTATGCAGAGTACATTATGAGAAATGCCAGGCTGGATGAAGCAAAAGCTGGAATCAAGATTGCTGGGAGAACTATCAATAACTCTCAAATATGCAGATGACACCAGCCTTATGGCAGAAAGCGAAGAAGAACTAAAGAGCCTCTTGTTGAAGGTAAAAGAGGAGAGTGAAAAAGTTGGCTTAAAACTCAACATTCAGAAAACTAAGATCATGGCATCCAGTCCCATCACTTCATGGCAGATAGATTGGGAAACAATGGAAACAGTGACAGGCATTATTTTTGGTTGGGCTCCAAAATCACTGCAGATGGTGACTATAGCCATGAAATTAAAGGACACTTGCTCCTTGGAAGAAAAGTTATGACCAACCTCGACAGCATATTAAAAAGCAGAGATATTACTTTGCCAACAAAAGTCTGTCTAGTCAAAGTTATGGTTTTTCCAGTAGTCATGTATGGATGTGAGAGTTGGACCATAAAGAAAGGTGAGCACTGAAGAATTGATGCTTTTGAACTGTGGTGTTGGAGAAGACTCTTGAGAGTCCCTTGGACTGCAAGGAGATCCAACCAGTCCATCCTAAAGGAAATCAGTCCTGAATATTCATTGAAGGACTGATGCTGAAGCTGAAACTCCAATACTTTGGCCACCTGATGTGAAGAACTGACTCATTGGGAAAAGACCCTGATGCTGGTAAAGATTGAAGGTGGGAGGAGAAGGGGATGACAAAGGATGAGATGGTTGGATGGCATCACTGACTCAATGGACATGAGTTTGAGTAGGCTGCAGGCGTTCGTGATGGACAGGGAAGCCTGGCGTGCTGCAGTCCATGGGGTTGCAAAGAGTTGGACATGACTGTGAAACTGGGCTGAACTGAGCTGGAACTGTCATGGAGCCTCTGGGTGTGTCATTTAGCCTGCAGATTGAGGGTCAAGGTTTAGTTGAATATGGTTTGTCTGCCATCTTGGACCCATTTGATTTTAATCTGTTTATGTTATGTGCTTGGGCTATGTCATTCTTTCAATAGTTATTCCCTGCCCCCTCTCTCCTGTTTCATGCTCTTTTTCTCAACCCCATCCAGGCCCACAATGTTGTGTCTACAATCTTCTGGCGGGACAACCAGAAAATAGCTGGCCCTTGGGGAGGGAAATACTGTATAATACCCATTCCTCTAGAGATTCAGACCTTCATCTTCCATGTTTCCCACAACCTGTGTGATAACAGCACCTCTCAATGGACCTACTAGGGTGGGTGACAGACACACAATGCCTGCTAGAAGTCCATCTGTTGGTGGCATCCCTTCAAGAGCAACTGGGCTCCCAGGGACAATGTTTGCCACTTTAGGAGTTAGCCCTGTAGGCTGTTTGGACCCAAACCCTTACCACCCTTCTCCTAAAGCTGCAAACATATCCCCTGGATCAAATCTCCACTCTACTTTTATGGTATATCTGGTCTGTTGCCTCTTATCAATGTGTCCTTAAGCCACTTACTAACTCCTACAACCAGGACCCTGCCCCCTTATATGCCACATCTCTCCACCAAGCTTATTATTAAAATACTCTTAATGCCCCTAACAGGGCCAGATAACCCACTTCTTTGTCATTACTTCTGTTATTACCTAGAATGGGTCTAAGACAGTGAAATGTTTACCATTGGAAACACCCTAAACTGCTCTTATGGAGGACTAGGGGAGGAAATCAGTGACTTACATTCCCTCAGAGCAATAAGAGGATAAGGCTTATGATGATTTCGCCAGGTTCCCAGTCTCAGGGCACAGGCTTGGAATGCTTTACATCATGATATCTATTCCCATCTGCAGTGCACGAACCATCAATGAGTTAAGATCACAACCCCTTGACCCTACCCAGTACTAGTCACGCTGGATACCTTGGGGATGCCCAACTGCCACCTGGGGTGTCAGGAGGTTGACCTCCCTTGACCTGACTAGGGATCTGGTCCTCAGAAGGTTGTCACACCTCAACCTGCTCGGGGATCTGCCAGTCCAGGGGTTTCAGGAGGTTAACTTGCCTCGACCTGCCCAGGGACCCAATTCTCAGGAGGTCGACATGCCTCGACCTGCCTGGGAATTCAATCTCCAGGAGGCTGTCACACCTCAGCCTGCCTGGGGATCTGCAACCTGACCTGGGGACGCCCAGCTCTCAGGTGCCAACAGTACTGGGTAAGATAATCTTCCAAGAAACCCACCCATAAGGAAGTCCACCCATGGAAATAGAAGGAAGCCTATTAACCTGTGGGACTGTGCTCAGTTTCAGCAATAACTCAGGAGTCCAACAAGAACCCCATTTCCTTTCTGGAAAGTCTAAAAGAGGCCCTCCAAGAGTTTACCAATCTGGACTTGGACTCTTACGAGGGACAGGAGATTTTAAAGGACAAATTCCTGTCCCTGTCCCAAATTCCTGTCCCTGTCTCAGACACAGTTACAACAGCTATAGTAGCAGGACCCTGCTGCCTCTTTAGATGAGATGGTCCAGACAGCCACCAATACTTTTTATAACAGAACAGGAGAAGGAGGCCAAGGCCCAGGAAAGGGAGAGAAGGAAAGAGATAAGGCATGCCCAGATGCTGGCTGCCCTCCAGGGAAACCCTATGGCAAACCCCAAGGACTTGAAGGACAAGGCATGAGGCAAATGCCTAATCTGTAAACAAGCAGGACACTGGGCCAAAGAGTGCCCAAACCATGACAAGTCTCGTAAAACAGTTTGCTACAGATGCCATCAACTGGGACACTGGGCAGCATTCTGCCCTCGGGACCCAAGAGCCTCAAGGTCAAGAGCCAAGCCTTCCCTCATGATGGTTCAATAGGACTGAAGTGGCCCGCTCCAGCCAGCCCACCTTTCACAGATAACCATCATGGGGCTGGAGCCAAGGGTGCAACTGGATGTGGCAGGTAGGTCCGAGAATTTCTTGGTTGACACAGGGGCTATCTACTGTGTCCTGACCTCCTACTCCAGAGCCTTCTCCTCCCAAACCTGTCCCATTTTGGGTGCTACAGGAAAAAAAAGTATAAAAAGATTCACCCAAGCCCTTCTTTTTTGCTGGGATGGACGAATACTTTCCCACCAGTTTCTGGTGGTCCCTGAGTGTCCTATTCCCTTATTGGTAAGAGATCTTTCCCTGCCTTCGAAATCTTGCAGCTATTGCAGTCCTGATAGAAGAGGCTTTAAAACTCTCTCTTGGGGGCAAATTGACTATTTTTACCAGCTACCAAGTTAAACAACTCCTGAATGGGATAGGCTGTTTATGGATGTCTAGTCAAAGGATCCTCAGATATCAAGTAGTGCTGATGGAAAGTCCAGGCCTGACTATATCCTCTTGTGAGGTTCTTAACCCAGCTACCCTCCTGCCTACCCTCAAGGGCACTCTCCCCTTTCAGTCTTGTCTAGACACTTTGGACCATTGGACAAAACCCCGAGAGGGATTGTCAGAAGATCCTCTGATGAATCCTGAGGAAATCTGGTACACTGATGGAAGCAGCTTTGTCTTGGAAAAAGAAGAGCCGGATATGCAGTAGTCTCCAATTTTGAGACCATAGAGGTTAAACCTTTGCCACCAGGTACTTTCAGCCAATGAGCTAAGCTTATAGCCCTGACTCAAGCTTTAGAGTTGGGAAAGGAGAAAGAGAAGCCATTTATACTTAACTTCAAGTATGCCTTTCTGGTGCTACATGCACTTGCTGCTATTTGTAAAGAAAGAGGCTGCTTGACCACCTGAGGGTCCCCAATCAAATATGGTGATCAAATCCTTAGGCTCTTGGAGGCAGTCCGTCTGCCCACTAAGGTTTCAGTCTCCCACTGTAAAGGACACCAAAAAGGGAGCACGAAGTGGCACGAGGGAACCAAGCAGCTGATCAGGCAGCTAAGAGAGCAGCGTTACAGAACCATGACCTAATAGGGGTTGCCACCCTAGTTCCGCAGACTAATTTGCCAGAAACTCCTTCATATACTGAAGGTGAGACTCTTAAAGCTAAGAGTGAGGGCTTTCAAGAAGATCATATGGGGTGGTTCCAAAAGGAGGGAACCTTTTTCTGCCTGGGAACCTCCAATGGAAGTTGGCTAACTCCTTACACGCCACCACTCATTTAGGGGAGAAGACCCTCCAAAGATTACTAGAAAGGTCCTTCAGAGGAACATGCCTCCAAATGACTATAAAGCAAGTGGTATCCTCTTGTCCCACTTGCCAATTAAACAACCCCCAAGGAGCTCGAAAACCCCAGCTGGCCCAGCCCATCCAGCAGTGTGGGATCGATCTACCCAGGAGAGGACTGGCAGATGGACTTCACCCAGATGCCAGTTTCTCAAGGGTATAAATACCTAGTAGTCATGATAGATACATTCACAGGATGGATTGAAGTCTTTCCCACCTGGACTGAGAAGGCTGAGGAGGTGGTAAAAACACTCTTCCATGAAATCATTCTGAGATTTGGTCTGCCCAGGTCATTACAAAGTGACAATGGGACATCTTTTACTTCTAAGGTCACCCAAGGGGTCTCTAAAGCATTGGGCGTTGCTTCTTATCTCCATCATGCCTAGAGGCCTCAGGTCTTCAGGAAAAGTGGAAAGAGCCAACCAATTCTTAAAATCAGTGATAGATAACCCAGGAGACCTCCCTCAGATGGAAAGAGGCTTTACCAATAGCTCTCCTCTGCACCCGTATTGCCCCTAAGGAACAGGTTCATCTTAGTCCTTATGAGATGTTGTATCGAAGACCTTTTGTTTATGTCAATGACCTCTTCCTAGATCCAGAGGCTCAGTCCCTCTGGTCTTATACCATGGCCATTGGGCAATTCCAACAGGATATACGCTTGTGGGGTGTCAACCAGGACCTTAAAGAGTCTAAAGAGCCACCACTATATGCTCCAGGGACTCAAGTCCTAATTAAAGTCTGGAAATATGGGTCCCCAAAGGCTCAACTCCAGCCCACATGGAAGGGCCCCTACCATGTAATACTTCCCACAGGAGTTAAGGTACCAGGACATGACTCCTGGATTCACTACTCATGAGTCAAGCCATGGAAGAAAACAGAAGAGGACACTCAATACATCTGTGAGCCCTTGGGAGATCTCAGATACCTAGTCAGGGTTACAAATGAGTGCCATTCTAATGACCACCCCAACATTAAGTTTCTAGGGATAAGATTTCTCAGGATAGCTCTAAAGAGCCAACACAGCTTGGCAGGGATTGTACTCCAAAATAGACAGGAGATAAATCTCCTGATCCCTGAACAAGGAAGGACTTGAGCCATCTTGAATGAGACATTGTTTCTAGGGAAATACCTCCAAGCTAAGTTAAAGAAAGTCTCACAATCCTCAAGAAAAACATTCAGGTCCTATGGGATCTCAAAGAACAAGCTGGAAAGTCCTCAGGGTGGCTACAATCTCTCTTTGGGGGATCCTTTTCCTGGTGAGAGGAAATTTGGAGTTGGCTAATGCCCCTACTAATCCCGGTTATCACCATATTGATGCTGCTTATATTGTTCCATGTATTATCAATTGTCTAAACCATTTTGTCTCTGTCCTGGTCAACAAGCCACAAAATGCAGTGCTAGTTCAACAAGGATATGTAAAACTATACCCAACCACAGAAAATATCACTCACCCTTAGATGGACACCACTATAAGGATTCTGAGGCTTGAGACTAGCAAGAAGGGGAGGCCCACTGCCCCTTGCCATCCCAGCTCAGCAGGAAGTAGCCAGAGAGACCTCGATGCACCTATTGCCAAAGACTTGGGCCTTCCATCTCTTGAAGGGGAAATGTTAGGTAGTTAGAACAGGAAAAAGGAGTTCAAAATGGCAGTGGCTAAAAAACAAAGAAAGGGAAAAGCCCACGAAAATGGAACAAAAGAAAATCCACTGACTGGAGTGACAACTTCAGGTGAAACAAACACGCCCCCTTCTTGGCCAGCCCAATTTGCATAGGCTCAAGGAGGTGGGGGGAGACAAATGTATAAAAGGAGGAAGCCCAGATGGATTGAGCCTCTCCTTTGGGGTCAGCCCGCCCTTAAGCTTCAAGGGTGTACTTTGCTTTGCTTGCTGAGTAAAACTCTGAGCTGCAACTGAGCTGTAACTCCGGTCCACCATTTCAAATCTTTGCTGCAGCGAGACAGAACCAAGGAAATTACAGAGTCCCCTGACAGTAATATGCTAGTTTCTGAGGAAACAGTGGTGAACAAATACAGCACAATCCCTCACCACCAGGAATTTAAAATTACTATTAACACCTATTAATTTTAGTAATTTTCAAACCACTTATGATTATATAGTTACACATAGAGGTGAGTACTGTTAAGGATTTTGCAACATACACTGATACAAATATCCAATTATTATGTCATATACCTGAAACCAATAAAATATTATATGTAAATTATATCACAATTAAAAAATGTTTTAAAGTACTGTTAAGAAAAAGAACCTAAAACAAAGGATACTGACTACCCTGGATTTTTTTTTTTCCAGTAGCCTTTCTGGATCCAACATCCATCTTTCTTGACCCTGCCCTGTGTTCTGGGAGGTTACCTTGGTGCCATCCCTCTGGTCTCAGTTTGGGTTTGGCAAATAAGAGGCGTCAGCAGGAGGTTAGAGGGTGGTAGCAGAGTGAAACCAGGCCATTAGCTTCCCCACCCTGCCAGTATAAACTGACTTCATTTCTTTGCTGGAAAACACAGCTATTCTCTCTAGGTTCCAGGAACCCTCCTTCTCACCCTTTACTGCTATAACTGAGGGGTCCTTAGGGCTTCCCACTGTTACTAGCCAAGGATGCTTTCTAGAGTGGTCTGGCTGGCTTCCCTTAACAGGGCCCACATCTCTGTAAATGGTCTCATTGAACTCACCTGTGAGCGTGCCTTCATTTTTCTAACAGCACCTGAACCTTTACACTAGCCTGAACCAGAGCGAGGTGGGAGCAATAAGGAAGAAATGTTTGAAGGAACGACAAAGTAGCTGGAGCATGGGGGTGGGAGTGAGGGTGTGGGGGGTGTGTGTGTGTGTGATATGATGCTGGAGGTGGAGGCAAGCCAAATCATGGGGCATAGGCTGCAGTGGATGTTATTCTTTCTCTTTTTTTCTTTTCTTTCCATTTATTTTGACTGCTCAGCATTTGAAACTCCTTCCTGTATTTGGGGAATCCCTCACTTTAGTTGTGTTAATAATAGGCGGGCTGACTTCCTGTTGAGAAGCTCAGCTCCAGGCAGCTATGTGTGGTCACATGACCTAGTCTAAGCCAATCAAGTGGACCCACCCAGTATTTGGATCAGGAGCCAGATGAAAACAGTGAAGAATTCCCTTTTCCTTTTGGTAAGTGAGGCAGTGACTCCAGTAATTGTTTCCAGTATCTTGGCAGGGCCAGCTGTGGCATCTATTTCCTCAGCTTGGTCCCTAGCCTTATGGGTGACTCACATTCTTTTATAAGTTTCTCTCCTCTGAGTCAGTTTCTTCCTAGTGGCAATATGTTTTTAATAAGCTCCTTTGTTCTTTAAATCAGCCAGAGTCAATTTCTGTTGTTGGTAACTAAGAACAATGATAATCGAGGTACACTGTGGTAACTAAGAACGGTATGCTTTAATTACCATTATAAGTGTTTTGACCTTTGTTATAGAAACAAAAGAAAGCTATTGAAGGTATTTAAGCAGTAGGAATGGAATCTTGGCAGTGACAGGATCAAGCTTTTGGAGAAATCTGTAGGATTGCCTCCAAGAATATCTAGATTAAATGTAGGGAGACCAAGAAATGGGTGCTGTTGGCCTAGACAAAGAGGGGTTGCAGTGGAGACAGAGAGAAGTCCATGGATGTAAGAGCAATATCGCAAGTGAACTTTGTATGATAGAATGTGGGAAGGTTAAGGAAAAGTGAGGCATCGAGGTTATGCTCCATTTTCTGCTTCCTGAACTTGTATTGACTGTCTAGATGAATTCAACTACTTTGTTTAAAGCCATGATTGCTACTCAGACTTAATGGCTGATCAAAATGATTTTTCCATCCTTTTATGCTTTATATGCATGCATAAACTTGTTGGAATTGGATGCCAATTTCCACCTAAATTGTCTTCTGATTCAGACTCTGAATTCAGACCATGTTTCTAAGCTTGGCTATCACCAATGAGAAACACAGTCAGTCTGAGTCACACTGGGAAATTGTATTTTGTACTGAAGATTCATCTGCAACCCTTGAGTCAACATATTCTTGGGCTCTTATGAGTAGGAGGCAAACCATTTTAGAAGCCAGAATTGGGCTGCCATCTGTTGTGTTTGGGCTTTGCTTCTTGTGCATGACTGGGGAATAAAACGTTTAACAGGCAGTACCTATCTGGAAAGGGATATGCAGCATCTCCATTCATGATAAAACTCTGAATTTTGTTTTCTGTTTAAACGTCCTTCTGGGCTTGTTTATGCATTCTTAGTTGAGTGAATTATTGCCTAAAGTTCACTATCATCAGAACATACAGCAAGACATAACAACCAGAAGTTGTGAAAGCTATTTGTTGCTTACTGGTATCCACAGTCTCCTCAATATGAGTCAAGCCATGTCTGATACCTCTTTCAAACTTGACTTATTTACAACTTTCCCCAACCAAAGGCATAAAATTTCCATTTATTGTACACTTATTTTGTACCAATCATTGTCAACCACTAATAAATGTATATTTACACACCCTCACATACACCATGTTTTTATTTGGCTCTCACTATAACCATGTGAAGTAGGTATTACTGACTATATTTTACACATAAGGGAGTTGAGGTCCACATTTTGAAATCCTGATTTGAACCCAGATGTGTATTACTGGGCCCATGCAAATCACTGAGCCACAAAATCATCTTATTGTATGTTCCTCTCCTTTATTCTGTGTTCCCTCAGTGGTATCAATCCCAAATGTATTATATTATTTTGAAACTGAAGACTTTATGTAATGCATTCTAATAGAGAACAAAAGCAAAGACAAATAAATTAGTGGAGTAGGGTGAGAAGATACATGCACCCCAATGTTCATTGCAGCATTATTTAAAATAACTAAGTATGGCAACAACCTAAGTACTCATCTATAGATGAGTGGATGTAGAAGATGTGGTGTGTGTATGTATATAAATATATGGAATATATGGCTATGAAATATTACTCAGCCATAAAAAGCGTGAAATTTGCCATTTGCAACAATGTCAATGGACCTAGAGGGTACTATGCTCTAGGTGAAATAAGTCAAATAAGTTAGTGAATAAAGTAAATGAGTAAATAAGTGAAATAAGTCAGACAAAGACAAATGCCATATGATTTCATTTATATGTGGAATCTAAAAAAAAATGAACAAATGTAACTAAATTGAGTTATAGGTACAGAGAACAAACAAACGGTTTTGCCAGAAGGGAGAGGGTTGGGGAGAGCGAAGAAATAGGTGAGGGAGATTATGAGGTATACAGTCTACTAAAATAATAATTTAACTGTTTTAAGTTTAAATAAAAAATAAATGAGTCATGGGTATGAAGTGTACAGTGTGGGAATATAATCAATAATTATGTAATATTTTTATATGGGGATGGCTGGTAACTAGACCTATCACGGTGATCACTTTGAGAAATATTAAATAAAAAGTCACTGTGTTGTATACTAACAACACAGTGTTGGTTGTATACAACACAGTTGCATAGGTCAATTATACTTCAAAAACAAACAAATAAACTCAGAAAAAGAGATCAGATTTGTGATTATCAGAGGCAGGAGGGGAAATTGGTTGAAAGCAATCAAAAGGTACAAGCTTCCAGTTATAAGATAAATAAATACTAGGGATGTAATACAACATGATAGGCATAATTAACACTGCTGTATGTTATATATGAGAGTTTTTGAGAGAGTAAATCCTAAGAGTTCTCATCACAAGGGAAAACGTTTTTTTCTGTTTCTTTAATCTTATATGAGATGATGGATGGTCACTAAACTTGTTGTGACCATTTCCTGATGTAGGTAAGTCAAATCATTATACTGTACACCTTACACAGTGTTTATGTCAATTGTATCTCAGTAAAACTGGAAGAAGGAAAAAAGAAAGTAGGGTGAGAAGTTAAAGAAGTAGTTAAAGGAACTGAACATTTTAAGTAGTTAAATCATCAGGATCTCTGATCAGTCCAGGAAAATTAGTGGAACACTTTTCAGTGGATTCCTCCGTATACCTATGTTATAAGTTAAGGTGAGAAATAGATTCAGAAGACTTAAAAAAAAAATCAGACAAGTTTCCCTACAATAAAAGGAAAATATGAGACCTGGAGTCAAAAGACAGGGTTTGAATCCCAGCTTTGAATTCAAATCTGGGTAAATCAGTTGACATTTCAGAGCCACTGACTCCTTGGATGATAATACCCCTGTTACACAACACATGTGAGGATTAAATGTTCCTTATTCATGAAATTATTTATAAACCATAAAGCATTATACAAATGCAGGTTTTAATTTTTATCCTACTTGAAGCCTTATGGGTTAAATATCTGAAAATCAGGTCTAGTGCAAATGATGTGTTCCTATAAGAAATGATGTCCATGTTCTTATAAGCAGGGCAGCATTATTAGCAACAATACCAATCATCATGACAATGCTTGTATTTGCTCAATTTCCACATTTTATGTCCTTCTTACAACAGTGCTGTGAGGCATTGCAGCCTTATAAAATTTATAGAACAAGAAGCTGAAATATGAAGACCTCCAGTGTCAGAGAGAGAATAAGAAATAAAATTAGGATTTAATTCTACCTTACACTGTATTTCCCCCTTTGAGAATACTTTTGCTTAGTACCATTTATGGAAAAAAATGTAACTTAAGCATCTGTGATTAAATTTAGCAGATACTGTTGAAAAGATGAGACTAAGAGTATATTTAGAGAAGGAGTCTACTTAATATGAATTCTTATCTGCTGGGGGAAAAAGTGTGTTTCAGGTATTCCTAGAGCTCAGTCTAGCAAAATTATTCATCATTTACAGCAAAAAATCTATGATAACTATACCTATAATTCTTTTTAAAGCATCTCAGTTTTGGATTTATATCTGAAAATGCTTTATTATTTCCTATGCAAGATGTCTCATGTTTTCTGATATGTCCACATAGTGGACTAGCAAACCTTCAGGAGAAGGTAAAACTTAACAAAACAATAGATAATTATCAGTTCAGTGACTCTTTACAGTGAACATCTAAGTTGTTTGCCTTTTCTAAATAGAAGCTGTAGGCAGAAATTGTTTTATTATTAGCCTGAGTGCTTTGGTTATCTTAAGCATGAAGTATTTTTAGCTCTGTTCATATAACACATAGGATTTAAGTAAAACATTGAGGAAAGGAGAGTGAATGCATGCTGTTCAGTGTTGACATTTCATTTTATAGAGCTATTTTGGCATGGAAGTTGTCTGGTTGAATGCTTCACTGACAAGCTGGCTTAGATTCTTCTTACCTATAACTGGTACTTCTATGTGGATGGACACTGATTTCTTTAATAATCTTGGGCTTTTCTCTACTCCTTTAGTCACTTCATTCCAGAAAAGGAGGGATGACATTGTTTTGTTGAATTTGAGAGAGGAACGGGGTTTGTATAGTCCTATCCATTTGCAGTACGGCATACTATATAATTGTATACACTATGTGATATGTGTTCCTAGCTTACAAAAACCCTCTTAATACTTCCTACTTCCAAGGAGGGACTGCACACAGCAGGATGCTCACCTCCAGCCACTAGTGGAGGTGGGTGAATTTGGCCAATGAGAGTTCCTCTCCAGGGATTTGAATAAAGATAGTCAGTCAGTCTGGCGATGATATGGCCATAGCTTTCCTGTGTGAAAATTAATAAAGGGAAACCTCATTACAATGGAGTCAGGAGGTCAGAAGGGAGAGCTCTCTCTCCTACACCATTCTGTCAATATCTATTGCAACAGGAAGGGATGTACTTGGTATCTCCAGCAAAAAGTGGCCCTACTGCCAGCTGGAGGAAGAAAGAATTCTCCTTGCCTGGCAACAGCTCAGCTACTGAGAGACTGTTGCAACTCGCCAGTAAAAAGCCACTTTACTTCAAACTCGAAGTTTCATCAAATGGACTTTTTGTTTATAATAGCCCCACCCCCAAGTTTCTCTTCTCTTTTGTTTTACTAGATTTGCATGTGGTTCTCTGTATCTGCATATCTCAAATTGCAATTCTTTGCTGTTCCCAACTAAAACTGTTTTGATGTTAAAGCAACTGGCTGTTTTGTTTTAGGTTAACACCTCCTATGTGGCTTGAGAAGCAAAAGCTATCCTGCAGAAAAAGGAGGATAAGCTAGGTCCAAAGGAGAGAATTGCCTGGCTTCTGATGGCTTTTTAGTTCCTTCTTTCTTTTCTGGGACCTGGTTGAATTCCTGACATTGGGTTCTATGAGAAGCCTGTATCCTTATAATTACAAAATTCACTTTTGGTTTTTGCTAAAGGTGGCACTAGTTGTTTTCTGTTACAGGTACTTAAAGTATTTTAATAAATATGTTATTTAGTTGTGGCTAATAGAATAAGTAATCTTATATAGGCTGTTTGAGAAAGAGGCTCTACATGTTATTTATTGGCACAGCCAGTTTTAGGTGGTGTAATGAAATTTTATTTTAAATATCCTTGTTTAGTTTATTTTATGAAACATTTTAATATGTAAAGAGAGCATGAAATATAGCCATGTGAATGGAGCATTTTATTCATTTATTTTTCAAATGAGGCATTTTAAAGCAAACCTGGCTGGTTTTAGAATAAAGGAATATATTTTAACTAAAGAGAGTTTTGTTATTGTTTGTTTTGTGGAAGAAAACAGTTTGAGTTATTGAGAACAATTAACCAAATATTGATAGATGGTACATACTGTGGGATCAGGAGTAATCTGTCCAACCTTGTCAGGAATATCTATGAAATACTTAAAATAAGGAAAATAAAAATAAATGTAGTATTTAATCATATGTTTTCTTATTAGCTACAGAATTATATAAAATGGCAATTCTTATTGTCAATAATATGGTTTATTTTATGTTATGAGCAAATAGGTGATATTTGTCTCTTCATTCATTAACATGAATTATATTCATCCAGGGAATATAGGGATCCTGAAGATATAGTTCCTACTCCAGAGTCACATGGACATTCAGAAACTGCAAATCAGCTAAATTCTGACTTGGAATTCTATTGAACTGTATTTGCCATTGCCAGCCTATAGATAATAAATGGTCAGCTTAAAAATGTGCCCAGTGCCAGTAACCAAAGGGGTGAAGTGTTAATATTACCAAACCAGAAGACAATATGATTCGACTTTTTCATATATGGGGGTAATTTGCCTGATATCCCCCACCTCCATTTTCCCAACTTGCTTAAACATCTCCCATTGCCCAAATGAAGCAAAAAATAGAATGAATGGAAAGATTAATGTGTTGCCACCATATTTAGAAGCACAATAAGCATGACCAGCGATGATATGCAAGAGGGCCAATAAGAGTTTTTTCTGAGATATAGTTGATTTACAATATTCTATTGTTTCAGGTATACTGAACATAATGAATCAAAAATTTTATAGATGCAGTTCAGTTCAGTTCAGTTGCTCAGTCGTGTCTAACTCTTTGTGCCCACATGGACTGCAACACACCAGGCTTCCCTGTCCACCACCAACTCCTGGAGCTTACTCAAACTCATGTCCATCAAGTCGGTGATGCCATCCAACCATCTCATCCTCTGTTGTCCCCTTCCCCTCTTGCCTTCAATCTTTCCCCCCATCAGGGTCTTTTCCAATGAGTCAGTTCTTCGCATCAGGTGGCCAAAGTATTGGAGTTTCAGCTTCAACATCAGTCCTTCCAATGAATATTCAGGACTGATTTGCTTTAGAATTGACTGGTTGGATCTCCTTGCTGTCCAAGGGACTCTCAAGCGTCTTCTCCAACACCACAGTTCAAAAGCATCAATTTTTCGGCACTCAGCTTTCTTTATAGTCCAACTTTCACATTTATATATGACTACTGGAAAAACCATAGCTTTGACTAGATGGACCTTTGTCAACATGGTAATGTCTCTGCTTTTGAATATGCTAAGTTGGTCATCGCTTTTCTTCCAAGGAGCAAGCGTCTTTTAATTTCATGGCTGCAGTCACCATCTGCAGTGATTTTGCAGCCCAAGAAAACAAAATCTGTCATCGTTTCCATTGTTTCCCCATCTATTTGCCATGATGTGATGGGACCGGATGCCATGATTTTAGTTTTTTGAATGTCAAGTTTTAAGCCAGTGTTTTCACTCTCCTCTCTAACTTTCATCAAGAGGCTCTTTAGTTCCTCATCACTTTCTGCCATAAAGGTGGTATCATCTGTGTATCTGAGGTTATTGAAGTTTTACAGATTATACTACATATAAAGTTATTATAAAATATTGGCTATATTCCGTGTGTTGACAACATCCTTGTAGCTTATTTATTTTATACATCATACTTTGTACTTCTTAATCCCCTATTCCTATCCTGTCTCACCTTCCTTCCTCTCTCTGTTTTGTTATAAACATTTGCTTTATTTTTGAGATTCCACATGAAAGTGTAATATTCATCTTTCTCTGTCTGGCTTATTTCATTAAACATAATACCCTCGAGCTCTGTCTGTGTTGTTGCAAATGGCAGAATTTCATTCTTCCTCTTTCATTTTACTCAGTTTTATATATACTGTATATGTAACCATATATTTTATATAGTTTTATACATATGAACATCTTCTTTATCCATTCATCTATTGATGCATACTTATGTTGCTTCCATCTCCTGTCTTCATAAATAATGCAGCTGTGAATGTTTTGGGGCATCTTTATAAATAATGTTTTCATTGTCTTCCATACACAGGAGTGCTATTGCTGGATCACATGGTGATCCAGTTGCTCAGTTGTGTCAGACTCTTTGTGACCCCATGGACTGAAGCACGCCAGGCTTCCATGTCCATCACCAATTCCCGGAGCCTACTCAAACTCATGTCCATCAAGTCGGTGATGCCATCCAACCATCGCATCCTCTGTTGTCCCCTTCCCCTCCTGCCTTCGATCTTTCCTAGCATCAGGGTCTTTCCCAATGAGTTAGTTCTTCATTTCAGGTGGCCAAAGTATTGGAGTTTCAGCTTCAGCATCAGTCCTTCCAGTGAATATTCAGGACTGATTTGCTTTAGGATTGACTGGTTGGATCTCCTTGCAACCCAAGGGATTCTCAAGAGTTTTGTCCAACACCACAGTTCAAAAGCATCAGTTCTTCAGTGCTCACCTTTCTTTATAGTCCAACTCTCACATCCATAGTGACTACTGGAAAAACCATAGCTTTGACTAGATGGACCTTTGTCAGGATGGTAAGTCTCTGCTTTTTAATATACTGTCTAAGTTGGTCATAACTTTTCTTCCAAGGAGCCAGTGTCTTTTAATTTCATGGCTACAGTCCATCTGCAGTGATTTTAGAGCCCAAAATAATAAAGTCTGTCACGGTTTCCATTGTTTCCCCATCTATTTGCCATGAAGTGATGGGACTGGATGCCATGATCTTAGTTTTCTGAATGTTGAGTTTTAAGCCAACTTTTTTACTCTCCTCTTTCACTTTCATCAAGAGGCTTTTTAGTTCTTCTTTGCTCTGTGCCATAAGGGTGGTGTTATCTGCATATCTGAGGTTATTAATATTTTTCCTGGAAATCTTGATTCTAATTGTGCATCATCCAGTCCAGCATTTCTCATGAGGTACTCTGCATATAAGTTAAATAAGCAGGGTGACATTATACAGCCTTGATGTACTCATTTCCCAATTTGGAACCAGTCTACTGTTCCATGTCCAGTTCTAATGGTTGCTTCTTGCCTTCTTCTCAGGAGGCAGGTCAGGTGGTCTGATATTCCCATCTCTTGAAGAATTTTCCACAGTTTGTTGTGATCCACACAGTGATAGGCTTTGGCATAGTCAAGAAAGCAGAAGTAGATGTTTTTCCGGAACTCTTTCACTTTTTCGATGATCCAACGGGTTTTGGCAATTTGATCTCTGGTTCCTCTGCCTTTTCTAAATCCAGCTTGAACATCTGAAAGTTTACAGTTCACATACTGTTGAAGCCTTGCTTGGAATTTTGAGCATTACTTTGCTAGCATGTGAGATGAGTGTGATTGTGTGGTAATTTGAGTATTCTTTGGCATTGCCTTTCTTTGGGGTTGGAATGAAAACTGACCTTTTCCAGTCCTGTGGCCACTGCTGAGTGTTCCAAATTTGCTGGCATATTGAGTGCAGCACTTTCACAGCATCCTCTTTTAGGATTTGAAATAACTCAACTGGAATTCCATCACCTCCACTAGCTTTGTTCATAGTGATGCTTCCTAAGGCCCACTTGACTTCACATTCCAGGACGTCTGGCTCTAGGTTGTTGATCACACCATCGTGATTATCTGGGTTGTGAAATTCTTTTTTTTATAGCTCTTCTGTGTATTCTTGCCACCTCTTCTTAATATCTTCTGCTTCTGTTAGGTCGATACCATTTTTGCGTTTTATTGTGCCCATCTTTGCATGAAAATTTCCCTCGGTATCTCTAATTTTCTTGAAGAGATCTCTAGACTTTCCCATTCTATTGTTTTCCTCTATTTCTTTGCACTGATCACTGAGGAAGGCTTTCTTATCTCTCTTTGCTATTCTTTGGAAGTCTGCATTCAAATGGGTATATCTTTCCTTTTCTCCTTTGCCTTTCGCTTCTCTTCTATTCACAGCTATTTGTAAGACCTCCTCAGACAACCATTTTGCCTTTTTGCATTTCTTTTCCTTGGAGATGGTCTTGATCCCTGCCTCCTGTACAATGTCACGAACCTGCATCCATAGTTCTTCAGGCACTCTGTCTTTCAGATCTAATCCCTTGAGTTTATTTGTCACTTCCACTGTATAAATGTAAGGGATTTGATTTAGGTCATACCTGAATGGCTTAGTGGTTTTCCTACTTTCTTCAATTTAAGTCTGAATTTGGCAATGAGGAGTTCACGATCTGAGCCACAGTCAGCTCACGGTCTTGTTTTTGCTGCCTGTATAGAGCTTCTCCATTTTTGGCTGCAAAGAATATAATCAATCTGATTTCAGTATTGACCATCTGGTGATGTCCATGTGTAGAGTCGTCTCCTGTGTTGTTAGAAAGGGGTGTTTCCTATGACTAGTGTGTTCTCTTGGCAAAACTCTATTAGCCTTTGCCCTGCTTCATTTTGTCCTCCAATGTCTAATTTGCCTGTTACTCCAGGTATTTCTTTTTTAATTGGGGACATTTGTTATTGGTTTCTGCTTTTTTGAGATTGAGTTTTATAGGTCGTTTATATATTTTAACGTTAATCCTTTATCAAGCATATCACTAGCAAATATTTTCTCCCATTTAGTCTTCTCATTTTGTTGATAGTTTCCTTTGCTGTGCAAAAGCTAAGTTTAATTAGGTCAAATTTATTTATTTTTGTTTCCATTTCTTATGCTTTAGGAGACAGATCCAAAAACATTGCTACATTGGACATCAGAGTGTTTTACCTATATTTTTTTCCAGGAATTTGATGATTTCCAGTATTACATTTTAATCCATTTTGAGTTTATTTTTGTATATGATGTGAGAAAATGTTCTAATTTTATTCTTTTATGTGTAGTTGTCCAGTTTTCCCAGCACTGTTATTGAAGAGATTGTCTCTACCCTTGTGAATGCTTGCCTCCTGTGTCATGGATTAATTGACCATAAGTATATGGTTTATTTCTGGGTTCTTTATTCTGTTCCATTGTCTGTTTTTGTGCCAGTACTATACTGTTTTGATTACTATAACACTGTAGTATACTCTGAAGTCAGGGAGTGTGATACTTCCAGCTCTTTTTCAAATTTTTATTTTTGGCTCTTTGGAGTCTTACATTTGTTCCCATACAAATGTAAAATTTATTTGTTCTAGTTCTGTGGAAAATGCCATTGATATTTTGATAGGGATTACATTGAATATGTTGATTTTCTTGGGTACTATGGTCATTTTAACAATGTTAATTCTTTCAATCCATGAACATGGTAATTTTTCACCTGTTTGTGTCACCTTTGGTTTATTTCATCAGATCAGTGTCTTACAGTTTTCTGAGTGCAGGTCTTTTGCCTCCTTGGTTAAGTTTATTCCTTGGTATTCCTTTGATGTGATTGCAAATGGAATTATTTCCTTAATTTCTGTTTTTGATAGTTTGTTTTTCGTGTACAGGAATGTAACAGATATTTCTGTATCTTAATTTTGTATCCTTCAACTTTACTGAATTCATTGATGAGCTCTAGTAGTTTTGGGGTCGCATCTTTAGGATTTTCTATGTATAGTGTTATCTTCCCTAGTGGCTCAGATGGTAAAGAGTCTGCCTGCAATGCAGGAGACCTGGGTTTGATGCCTGGGTCTGGAAGATTCCCTGGAGCCGGAAATGGCAACTCGCTCCATTTGGCAAGTGTTCTTGCCTGGAAAATCCCATAGATGGAGGAACCTGGTGGTCTATAGGCCATGGGGTTGCAAAGAGTTGGAATGAGTGACTAACACATATGTCCATGTATAGTATTATGCCATCTTCAAACAGTTTTTGACAGTTTTACTTCTTCCTTTTCAATTTAAATTCCTTTTATTTTTTGTTCTTGTCTTATTTCTGTGGTTAAGACTTCCAATACTGTGTTGAATAAAAGCAGTGTATGGGCATTCTTGTCTTGTTTGAGATCTCAGAGGAAATGCTTTCAACTTTTCACTCCTGAGTATAATGTTAGTTCTGGGCTTATCATATATGGTCTTTTTATATTGAGGTATGTTCCCTCTATACCCATTTTGTGGAGAATTTTTATCACAAATTGATACTGAATTCTGTCAAGAGGCTTTTTCTGTATCTACTGACATGATCATATGATTTTTATTCTTCACTTTGTTAATGTGCTATATCACATTGATCAATTTGTGGACACTGCACCATCCTTGCATCCCTGAGATAAATTCACTTAATCATGGTCTCTAATCCTTTTAACGTATTCTTGGATTCGGTTTGATATTTTGTTGAGGATTTTTGCATCTATCTTCATCAGTGATATTGGCCCGTGGTTTTCTTTTTGTGTGGTATCTTTGTCTGGTTTTGGTTTCAGGGTGATGGTGACTTCCCCTGCAAAGTTTTGGAATAGTTTGAGCAGAATAGGTATTGTCTCTTCTCTAAATATTTGGCAGAATTCATCTATAATGACATCTAGTTGTAGACTTTTCTTTGATGGGAGTTTTTTTAAATTATGGATTAAATTTTATAACTGGTAATTGATCTGTTTGTATTTTTAATTTATTCCTGGATCAGTATTGACAGATAATAACATTTCTAGGAATTTTTCCATTTCTTCTAGATTGTCCATTTTATTGACATTAGTTGTTTAGTAATCCCTTATGATTCTTTGTATTTCTGTGGTGTTAATAGTAACTTCTCTTTCATTTCTGATTTCATTGATTTGGGCCCTGTCTCTTTTTTTTCTGATGAGTCTGGCTAAATGTTTAACAACTTTGCTTATCTTTTCAAAGAAGCAGCTATTAGTCTCATTGTTATTTTCTATTTTTTTAAGTCCATTTCATTTATTTCTGTTTGGATCTTTATGATTTATTTCCTTTTACTACGTTTGGGTTTTGTTTGTTCTGTTTTTCCAGTTACTTTAGGTGTAAGGTTAGGTCATTCATTTGAGATTTTTCTTGCTTCCCAAGGTAGCCTTGTATCACTATAAACTTTCTTTTTAGAATTAGAAGTGATTTTGCTATGTCCCATAAATTGTGGATCATTGTGTTTTCATTTTTGTTTGTCCCCTTGTCTTTTTTATTTCTTCTTGGATTTCTTCAGCAATCCATTGGTTGTTTACTAGCATATAGTTTAGTCTCTATGTGTTTGTGTTTTTCCTTATAATTGATTTCTAGTCTCATAGCATTGTGGTTGGAAAAGATGCTTGATATGACTTCAGTTTTCTTAAATTTACTGAGGCTTTGTTTAGAATATTCTCTCTCTCTCTCTCTCGCTCGCTCTCTCTCCATATGTATATATGTATGTGTGTGTGTACATATGTGTATATATATCCCTCAGGTTTAATGTATTATTTAAGGCCAGTGTTTCCTAATTGAGTTTTGGTCTGGATGATACAAGTGGGGTTTTAAAGTCACCTACTGTTACTGTGTTACTGTCAGTTTCTTCCTTTATGTCTGTTAATATTTGTTTTATGTATTTAGGTGCTCCTATGTTGGATGCATGTATATTTACAATTGTCATATCTTTTTCTTAGATTTATCCCTTGATGATTATATAATATTCTTCTTTGTATCTTTTTACAGTTTTTGCCTAAGTATTACCACAATGACTGTCTTTTGATTTCCATTTGCATGAAATATTTTTTTCATCTCTGCACTTTCAATCCATGTGACTCTTTAGATCTGAAGTGAGTCTCTTGTAGGCAGCTTATATTTGGGTTTTGTTTTGTATCTACTTAGCAACTCTATGTCATTTAATTGGAGCATTTAGTTCGTTGCATTTAAAGTACTTATTGAACTGACACAACATTGTAAGCCAATTCTACTTCAAAAAATAATTATTGATAGATTTGTGCTTATTGCTATTTTGTTATTTGTTTGGAGGTTTCTAGAGTTCTTTTTTGTTCCTTTCTTCTTTTGCTTTCTTCCACTGTGACTTGATGACTATCTTTAGTGTTTGGATTCCTTTATTTTTTTATGTGTGTCTGTCTATCTGTTTTGTCTTTCTATTATACCCAACCACCTTACCTGTCTCCTGAGAAACCTGTATGCAGGTCAAGAAGCAACAGTTAGAACTGGATATGGGACAATGGACTGGTTCCAAATTGGAAAGGCATATGACAAGGCTGTATATTTTCATCCTGCTTATTTAACTTATATTCAGAGTACATCATGTGAAATGCCAGGCTGGGTGAATCACAAGCTGGAATCGAGATTGCCAGGAGAAATATCAATAACCTCAGATATGCAGATGATACCACCCTAATGGCAGAAAGCAAAGACGAACTAAAAACCTCTTGATGAGCGTGAAAGAGGAGAGTGAAAAAGCTGACTTAAAACTCAGTGTTCAAAAAGTGAAGATCATGACATCTGGTCCCATCACTTTATGGCAAATAGATGGGGAAAAAAATGGAAAGAGTGGCTGACTTTATTTTCTTGGGCTCCAAAATCACTGTGGATAGTGACTGCAACCATGAAATTAAAATTAGCTTGCTCCTTGGAAGGAAAGCCAACCTATGACCAACCTAGACAGCATATGAAAAAGCAGAGACATCACTTGCTGACAAAAGTCTGTATAGTCAAAGCTATGGTTTTTCCAGTAGTCATATATGAATGTGAGAGTTGGACTATATAGAAGTCTGAGCACTGAAGAATTGATGCTTTTGAACTGTGGTGTTGGAGAAGACTCTTGAGAGTCCCTTGGACAGCACAGAAATCAAATCAGTCAACCTAAAGGAAATCAACCCTGAATATTCATTGGAAGGACTGATGCTGAAGCTGAAACTCCAATACTTTGGTCCCCTGATGCGAAGAGCCAACTCATTGGAAAAAACCATGATGCTGAGAAAGATTAAGGCAAGAGAAGTGGGTGGCAGAGGATGAGATGGTTGGATGGCATCACCGACTCAATGGACATGGGTTTGAGCAAACTCTGGGAGATAGTGAAGGACAGGGAAGCCTGGTGTGCTGCAGTTCATGGGGTCACAAAGAATCAGACACAACTGAGTGACTGAACCACAGCTTTGTTAATTTGTCTTAAAAGCAGCTCTAGATATAGCTTACTGTGCACAATAAAAGTACAATGGACAGTATGTGCCTGACAGACTAATTAGGTTATTAATAGTTAATAATGGGATGACAAAAATAATTCCTAGTAATAAACTGGCATAATATCTGCCTCTAAAAGTTTTCTTTTTCCTAAACTTTTTGCACAACTAAAGGTTTTAAAATGTCATTCATGTTGACATTTCTTTTTACTAATGTTTACATTTTGTGAGTTCCTTGTAGCAGATAGTTGAATGTTGCATTTTTAAAAGTGTTTTGATTTTAGATTTAACATTGCTTCTTCAACATTCACTAGAGCCCAGAAATGAAAATGTTCCTGTCTGGAAAATTATACCTTAGAACAGAAGTTCAGCTCTTATTTCTTTGTACAAAAGCTGTTTAGTTTTTTGCATGTAAACTATTAAACCTGGTAGAAAGATTATGTAATGCAAGGGAAGAGTTCTGGGAGAAGATATAGCAAAGTGATAATAATCGGGAGATGAAAAAAGAACTAAGACTGAGAATATGTGGAAAGTACAAAGGGAATTTTAAACTCATTTAAATTATATTAAAAACTGATGTGAAGAATATATACACTTATTACTTAAATAATTAACAATGAAAAAATAATGTATCTGTCCTGATTTCCTTATTTTTAATAGTTTATTGTTTAACATTTTTAATAATATTATTGTATTTCTAAATTATATAGTGTTTCAATAATTTTGATTGTGTTGTTTTATGAACAAACTTACAATTTTGTTTTTTATAATTTATGACAACACCCTAGTATCATCACTCCACACTTGTCTTTTGTAAAGCAGTTTCCCAATTTTTGAGTTCTTCATGTTAATTTCTATTATAGGGAAAAACTGAAATATGTATTCAAGTATCTTTTTTTCAGGATGATATTAATGTGATACAGTTTTGACACCTTGTATTTCAGAGAATATCAATATGTAGATTTCAAATACATTTAATCTTATTTTTCAGAGTCAGCAGAAAGAAGACCAGATTGTTTTGGAGAAGGGTCTTTGAAGAAAGGTGGGCCTAGAGATGGGTCAAGGAGAGAGAGAAACAGGGAAGGTACAGCAGACATTTGGCTAGGCCTGGAGTGGAGGTGGTGCGCAGACGAGGATCCCTTACAAGTAATCAAATATGGCTTTCATGAAGTGTGAGTAAATAGAGGGTAAGTAAGTAAGATAGCACTTAGCAGTTGCCTATACTAAGTCTTGAAATTTGTCTTAGCAATTTCACCTCTGTGAGCATAAAGATTTAACTATTTCTGTTTAACCCTAAGTCTGAACCTAGGTTTTCAGGGTCTTTAAGTTAAGTGTTATTTGGAAATAAAACACTGTTTGAGGACACACACTGACTGAAAGTAAAGCTATTGAAAGAAACGTTCCATGCAAACGGAACCTCCCCAAAGCTGGATAGCTATGTTTATTTCAGACAAACTAGACTTTAAAACACTGACTGTAATAAAAGAGTGTTACATAATCATAAAGGGATCAATTCAATAAGAGGATATAACATTTTAAAATATTTTTGCACCCATATGTAAGCACAAAATATCTAAAGCAAATATTAACAGACCTAAAGTGAGAAATAGATAGCAATACAATAATGTTTAATAGTAAGGGACTTCAATACTCCACATATATCAATAGACAGATCACCTAGAAAGAATACTAATAAGGAAACATCAACCTTAAATGACTCATTAGATCATATGAGCTTAACAGATTTGTACAGAACATTCCATCAAAAGCAACAGAATAAACATTCTTCTCATTTGTACATGGAACGTCCTCTAGGAGATCATATATTAGACCTCAAAACAAGTTTTAGCAAATTTACAAAGATTGAAATCATATTAAGCATCTTTTTTGATCACTGTGGTATGAAACTGGGAGTCAATAACAAGAAGAAAACAGAAAAATTCACAAATATGTGGGAATTAAACGGTATGCTTGGAGAAGGAAATGGCAACCCACTCCAGTATTCTTGCCTAGCGGATCCTGTGGACAGAGGAGCCTGGTGGGCTGCTGTCTATGGGGTCTCACAGAGTCGGACATGACTGAAGCGACTTAGCAGCAGCAGTAAATGGTATGCTACTGAACAATCAATGGGTTAACAAAGAAATCAAAAGAAAAATTAAAAAATACTTTGGGACAATTGAAAATGGAAATACAATATATCAAAATTTATGGGATGCAGCAAAAGCAATTCTAAGAGGGAAGTCTATAGCAAATAAAATCTATATTAAGAAAAAGAAAGATCTCTAAAGAACCTAATTTTACATCCCAAGGAAAAAGAAAGAAAAGAAAGTGAAGTTGCTCAGTCGAGTCTGACTCTTTGCAACCCCGTGGACTGTAGCCTGCCAGGCTCCTCCATCCATGGGATTCTCCAGGCAAGAATACTGGAGTGGGTTGCCATTTCCTTCTCCAGGGGATCTTCCTGACCCAGGGATCGAACCCATGTCTGCCACATTGCAGGCAGATGCTTGACCCTCTGAGCAACCAGGAAAGAAGAACAAATGAAATCCAAAGTTAATAAAAGGAAGGAAATAACAAAAAGCAGAACAGCAATGAATGAAATAAAGACTGGAAAAACAATAGGTTAATTTAAAAATGAGCTAGTTCTTTGAAAAGATAAACAAAATTGATAAGCCTTTAGCTAGATTCACCAAGAAAAAAGAGAGTACTCAAAGAAATAAAATAAGAAATGAAAGATGAGACATTACAACTGGTACCACAGAAATACAAAGTATTATAAGTGACTGCTATGAACAGTTATACACCAACAAATTGGACAACCTAGAAGAAATGGATGCATTTCTGGACACATACAACCTTCCAAGACTGAATCATGAAGAAATAGAAAATCTGAATAGCTTGTTTACTAGGAAGGATTTTGAATCAGTAATCAAAAACCTTCCAAAAAACAAAAGTCCAGGACCAGACAGCTTAACAGATGAATTCTGCCAAACATTCAAGGAAGGATTAATACCAATCCTTCTCAAACCGTGTGCTGCCCAGGTGGTGTGAGCGGTAAAGAATCTGCCTGCCAGTGCAGGAGACACAAGAGACATGGGTTTTATCCTTGGGTCAGTCAGGAAGATCCCCTGGAGTAGGAAATGGAAACACACTCCAGTATTCTTGCCTGGAGAATTCCATGGACAGAGGAGCCTGGCAGGCTACAGTCCATAGGGCCAGAAACAGTCAGACATGACTGAACGACTGAGTACATAGCACTTCTCAAACTCTTTCAAAAAATGAAAGAGGAGGGAACTCTTCCAAACTCATTTTATGAAATCAGTATTGCCTTGATACCAAAACCAGACGAGGACACAAGAAGGATAGGAAAGTACAAGCAAGTATCCCTGATGAATATAGATGTGAAAATTCTCAACAGCATTTTAGCAAACCAAGTTCAACAATACATTAAAAGGATCATACACCATGATCAAGGAAAATTGACTCCAAGGATGCAAGTATGGTCTAGTTTTCTTAAATAAGTTGTGTGATACACCACATTAATAAAAGGAAGGATAAAAATTATCATCTCAATAGATACAGGAAAAGCATTTGACAAAATTCAACATTAATGTATGATTAAAAACTCTCAACAAACTGGGTATAGAGGCAATAAAATATAAGCCATACTGCATATGATAAGACCACAGATAACATCATACTCAACAGAGGAAAGCTGATAGTTCCCTCTAAGTTCAGGAACAAGACAAGGATGCCCATTCTTCCACTTCCAGTTCAATGTAATATTGGAGGTTTGAACCAAAGCAATGAAGAGGAAGAAGTAATAAAAAGCATTCAGATTGGAAAGGAAGAGATAAAACTGTCACTATTTGCAAATAATTTGATGTTATATATTAAAAAACTCTAGAGATGCCACTAAAAACCTATGAGAACAAATAAATGGATTCAGTAAAATCCAGTTCAGTTCAGTTCAGACGCTCAGTTGCGTCTGACTCTTTGCGACCCCATGAACCACAGCACGCCAGGCCTCCCTGTCCATCACCAACTCCCAGAGTTCACCCAAACCCATGTCCATCGAGTCGGTGACGCCATCCAACCATCTCATCCTCTGTCATCCCCTTCTCCTCCTGCCCTCAATCTTTCCCAGAATCAGGGTCTTTTCAAATGTGTCAGCTCTTCGCATCAGGTGGCCAAAATATTGGAGTTTCAGCTTCAGCATCAGTCCTTCCAATGAATATTCAGGACTGATTTCCTTTAGGATGGACTGATTGGATCTCCTTGGAGTCCAAGGGACTCTCAAGAGTCTTCTCCAACACCACAGTTCAAAAGCATGAATTCTTCGGTGCTCAGCTTTCTTTATAGTCCAACTCTCACATCCATATATGACCACTGGAAAAACCATAGCCTTGACTAGATGGACCTTTGTTGACAAAGTAATATCTTTGCTTTTTAATATGCTGTCTAGGTTGGTCATAACTTTCCTTCCAAGGAGTAAGCGTCCTTTAATTTCATGGCTGCAATCACCATCTGCAGTAAAATTGCAGGATATAAAAAATGAGTTTTCTTTCTATACATTAATAATGAACTATTATTTTTGTTTTTCAGTCCCTCAGTTGTGTCTGACTCTTTGCGACCACATGGACTGCAGCATGCCAGGCTTCCCTGCCCATCACCAACTCCCGGAGCTTGCTCAAACTCTTGTCCACTGAGTCAGTGATGCCATCCAACCATCTTCTCCTCTGTCATCCCCTTCTTCTGCCTTCAATCTTTCCCAGCATCAGGGTATTTTCTAGAGAGGAATTAAGAAAGCAGTTTCACTTACAATAGTTTCAAAAAGGAATACTTTTAACCAGGGGGATGAAAGATCTGTACACTGAAAAATGGACAGCCACATGCAAAAGCATGAAAGTAGACTACTGACACCATACACGAAAATTGACTCTCACAGACTTGAATGTAAGACCTAAAACCATAAAACTCTTAAAAGAAAACATAGACAGTAAGTTTCTCGACATCAGTCTTGGTGATGATTATTTGGATCTGATTCCAAAACCAAAGGCAACAAAAGCAAAAATAAACAAGTAGGGCTACATCAAAGTGAAAAACTTCTGCACAGTAAAGGAAATTATTAATAACATGAAAAGGCAACCTACAGAATGGGAGGAAATATTTGCATATCATGTATCTGGTTAGGGGTTAGTATCCAAAATATAGAAAGAACTCATACAGCAGTATGAGTTACTCTTGGGCAGAGGGTCTGAATAGACATTTTTCCAAAGAAGACATACCAACAGTTATGTGAAAAGATGCTCACAGTATTATTAACCATCAAAGAAATGCAAAGCAAAACCACAATGAGGTATCACCTCATACCTGTTAGAATGGCTATTATCAAAAAGAAAAGAAATACCATGTTGGTGAGGACGTGGAAAAAAGGAACCCTTGTATTCTATTGATCAGAACATGAACTGGTGCAGCTGCTATGGAAAACAGTATAGATGTTCTTCATGATCCAGCAATTTCATTTCCAAATATTTATCCAAAGAAAACAAAACCACTAATTTGAAAAGATGTGTTTACAATAGCCAATTTATGGAAACAACCTGGGTCTATCACTAGATGAAAGGATAAAGAAGATGTTGCATACATGTACAACTGAATACTAATTCAGTCATAAAAAAAGAAGGAAATCTTGCCGTTTCTGACAACATTCTAGATCCATGGATGGATCTAGAGGGTATTTTGCTAAGTGAAATGTCAGAGAAAGACAAATACTATAGGATCTCACTTATACATGAAATATGAAAGAAACAAGCTTATAGGTACAGAGAATAGATTGGTGGTGGCCTGAAATAAGCAGTGCAGGATGAGTAAAATGGGTGAATGGCAGATGGTCAGAGAGTACAAACTTCCAGTTTTAAAATAAGTAAGTCGTAGGAATTTAATGTACCGTATGATGTCTGTAGTTAATAATTCTGTATTGCATGTTTGAAAGTTGCTAACAGAGGAGATGTTTAAAAGTCCTCATCACAAGAATAAAAATTTTTTTAACCATGTATGAAGATAGATGTTAACTGGATTTATTGTAGTGATCATTTTGCTGTATATACAAATATCATCTCATTATGTTATATACCAGAAACTAATATAACATTGTATGTTAATTAGACCTCAGTCAAAACAAACCAGCATTTAAATTTATTAAGCACACACATACACATATAAGTAAATTTTTCAATAATATAGCCTATCCTAACTTTCAGTTACTTTTTTTTGCCACTAATAAATATTTGTGCAGTGAATGAATACAGAGGTTAAATGCAAAGCTGGTGATGGAGATTAGACAATTCTTAGTGCATGGAGCATAACTGCTAGAGGTGGGCAAATAGTTACTAACAAGCACAAAAGCAACCAATACAATGAAGAGGGTTTCTGAGTAGCAGAAGTGGCAGTTAGACACAGATAAATTGCTGTGAAGATGAATTGAACGTCAGAGTGTCCAGCAAAACAGTCCTACAAGACAAGCAGTCCTTTAAGGAACCTACAAAGTTTAGGAGAGGGGAATGATCGGAATAGAAAACTGGTCTATGCTCTGAGTAAACTAAGGCTCAGAAAGACTATGACTTGCCCAAGGTATCAGGTGAATAAGTAGTTGGAAATAGAAATCAACTCTTCCAGTCCCTGCAGTAACGTTCTTTCCATTATATCACTTCATCTTCATTAGAGACTAACAGACAAAGTCATGAAATGCTAGACTCAGAGTGTTCATTGGAAATCCCTCTTAGCCTACTGTAGTGGTGTCTGTTGTGTTTTCTGTCTCACCTCTGACTTGGGGAAGTATGATCTTGACAAAAGAACTGAGTACTGAGAGTAACGCAGCAGGTCAAATTGCATATTTGTGTTTGCTTCCTGTTTATCACCTAGCTTGGAGGTAATCACTGATAATAATCCCCAGTAGTTCAAAGTGAAAATTCAAATACTTACTTTAGGCCGATGCCTGCCACCTACTTTCTCAGTCAGAATTAATAGCTTCCTTAATATATAAAAAATATATATATAAAAATGTATTTATATATATATATATCCATATATTTAAAAAACTTTTTAACTTCTTTAGCTTCATTACCATCTGTACCAGTCATCAGAAGCTATTCTTGTACTATCGTGGATCATCTCTTCTGTTGCCGTTTTGAACAGATAGTTATTTATTTTAGCTATTTAAACATTTTATCATTTAAATTTTTCATTGTTTAAGTCATTTCAACAAACATTTTAACTCATGATGTCAGAAACTGCGTTTTGCATCCCACTCCATGACGAGTATGCAGTAGTCATGTATTGTGTGTTTATTGAATAAGTGAAGACTTAAAAGTAGAATTTATTGAAGTTTCTAAATTCATTTTGTAGTAGTATTAGAATCAGATACCCTAAATTCAATTTATTTTTAAAAACGAAATATCTGCTCCAATTAGGAGGAGTCAGGAAGCATCTGTTTCTTATTTATCATTATCTTCCATATATCTGACACTTGACATAGAATTGAGTCAATAGTATGTTCCAGGGAGATGGTTGCTGAATAAATAAATAGCCATTTTACCCTTCTCATGTCTTCTCTCCACTGGACATCTATGTGGGCATCTCCTCAGAATCATTTTCACTTTCACTGTGTACCAGCTAAAAGTTTTGAGAGGAGGCTAACCCCATTGCAGTAATTCCATCCACCTTACTACAGTGAGTTATTCAAGTAATCCCAACCTAAGCCAACTGGATTCAGGAACCTGCAGGTAATCAATCAAGCTAATAGACAGGGGTTTCTGTTTCAAGTTTCTCATTCTGAGAGAACAATGGAAAGGCAGCTGTCACTCTCCTGAATAGAGTAGAATACAGATGGAAGGTTGGCACTCTTGCAGCCATTTTGTCACCATGAGGGAAGCAAGCATTAAGATGATATTGACATCATAGATGTCAAAGCAGAGGGATAAAAAGAAAGAAAATCCTTAATGACATTGTTGAGTCTATGTCAAGTGATTCCCATCAAATTATCTTTACATCCTGTCCAGAAGCAGATCCAGGTCTAAGTTTGGAGTGGCTTGAAGCTTATATAGTTTTGTTCTCTTTAAGAAAAAAGAATACAAGATCATAATGCAGAATCAGGTGAAAATGTAAATATTTGATTAGAATGAGAAAAGAAATCATACCAATCACAAATTTAAAAAGCTGACAAATGTCACAAATATTCCCAAACCTAAAAGAACAATACTTTTATTTTATTATCTGTCTGATACATCTCTATGGAACTTTTTTTACCTACTTTTTGGGATCCACTTTCTTTGATATCCTTTTCATAAGATAATGTGCTCTTCATATGATAATAGCATTAGAAAGATTTTGTAATCTTAGAACCCAGTGTTGATCAAAATTTGTTTTGTTTTCTTTCAATAACTTAAAAAAGTTTATTTCAGTTTTATATTATACACACACACACACACACTTATTTTTGGCCATGCTGTGTAACTTGCAGGATCTTAGTTCCCTGACCAGGGATTAAATCCGGGCCACAGCAGTGAAAGCCCAGAATCCTAGCCACCAGGTCACCAGGGAACTCCCTGCACCATATTTTTAATGACATGCAAATAGTACATGTTTGTCAAGTTTGGGAAATACTCTATAACATTTCATACATGATTTATAAGATTTCAGGATGTTTCAAGTTTTCTTGAGCAACAATACTCTTAAATTGTAAATCTCAAAACTGTAAACCTAGTACACTTTGAATTGACCACATGTAATTTCCAATTGTCTTCAGTGTCCTGTTTGTAGTGGCAGATTATTAATTTTATTTTATTTTCATTGATACCAGAATCCTGGGGGGGCCTGCATATATGTGGCTTCCCTCACTCTTACTTATCTGCTTCTCTGCTTTTGTGCTATAAGCACAGGGATTCTGATAAATTCTATCTCAAATGATTCCCATCAAAAACAAAACCCAAAAAAGCCTGGTGCCTTTTAAATGACATATGCTGCATTGTCAAATATATACCTGACAGGAGAGAGTTTCTGTCTTGACTAGCTATCTGCTCACGCTTTCATGTCTCTGATGGTCTGGTCAGCGAGATGGTTCCTCTTTTGTGAGTCGGCTCAGTTGTTCATTGATCAATGCTGGGTTGAGTGGTCACTGCACAATGTAGAATGACTTATCTGTGCTGCTATCAGCAGAGACAGCAGAATGATTAGCACACGGGTCTCTCGCCTTCCAGGAAGCGGCTTGGGCTTCTTCATAGGGCAGTCTCATTTCCAAGAGCCGTAAGAGAGCACACGCTCCAAGGCACAAGCAGTTTCCAAGTCTACTTGCGTCTCGGACTGGCACCGTATGGGCCTCACAAACCCCTTCTGGTACTTGAGCTCTACACTGCTGCCGTCTGAAGCTGTTCTCCCAGAGCCCTACCCCCAACCCAGCAGGTGTATTCCAGTAACTAGGTGGAGGCATATGAAGTTAAAGGATCTCTAATGATGGAGCCAAACTTGAAAATATAAATCAGTTTTCAGTCAGAATACATAATTTGCATACATATATGCTTCTTTTTTTTAAACCATTTTAAAAATTGAAGTATAGTTCATTTACAATGTTGTGTTGGTTTCAGGTGTATAGCAAAATGATTCAGTTATAAATATATATACACATATATATATATTCTTTTTCAGATTTGTTTTCATTATAAATTATTACAAGATATTGAGTATAGTTCCCCATACTATATAGTAGGTCCTTGTTGCTTATCTGTTTTGTATATAGTGGTATGTATGTATTAATCCCAAACTCCTTATTTATATCTTCCTGCCCCTGCTATTCCCTTTAGTAACCATCAGCTTGTTTTCTATGTATGTAAGTCTTCTTTCTGTTTTGGGAATAAGTTGATTTGTATACGTTTTTTAGCTTCCATATATAAGTAATATCATACTTCAGTTGGTATGATACTCTCTAAGTCCATTCATATTGCTACAAATGGCATCACTTTACTCTTTTTTATGGCTAAGTAATATTCGTAATATTCATAATATTCAATGTTGTTGGCATTTAGGTTGCTTCCATGTCTTGGCTATTGTAAACAGTGCTGCCGTGAACACTGGGATACACGTATCCTTTCAAATTAGGTTTTCTCTGGAGCTCAAGAGTAAGATGGCAGGATCATATGATAACTCTACTTTTAGTTTTTAAGGAACCTTCATACTATTCTCAATAGTGGCTGTACCAATTTACATTCCCACCAACAATGTAGGAGGGTTCTCTTTCCTCCATACCCTCTCTAGCATTTATTATTTGTAGACTTTTTAATAATGACCATTTTAACTGGTGTGAGGTGACACCTCATTGTAGTTTTGATTTAAATTTCTCTAATAATTAGTGATATTGAGCATATTGTAATATCCTTGTTGGCCATCTGCATATCTTATTTGGAAAAAAAATCTATTTAGATCTTCTGCCCATTTTTTGATTGAGTTGTTTGTTTTTTTATGTTGAGCTATATGAGCTGTTTATATATTTTGGAAGTTAATCTCTTGGTAGCATTGTTCGCAAATATTTTCTCCTACTGCATAGGTTTTCTTTTTGTTTTGTTTATGGTTTCCTTTGCTGTATAAAAGCTTTTAAGTTTAATTAGCTTCCATGTGTTTATTTTTGCTTTTATTTCCATTTCTCCAAAAAAATACCATTATAATTTATGTCAGGGAGTGTTCTGCCTACGTTTTCCTCTAGGGGTTTTGTCATATCTGGTCTTACATTTAGTTCTTTAATCCATTTTTGTGTGTTATCTTAGAGAATTTCTAATTTCATTCTTTTACAGACAGCTTTCTAATTTGTTGACGAGACTGTCTTTTCTCCATTGTATATTCTTGCCTCCTTTGTCATAGATGAATTGACTACCAGTGCGTGGGTTTATTTCTAGGCTTTCTATCCTATTCTACCCATTTATGTGTATGTTTCTGTGCTGGTACCATACACTTTGGTTACTATAGCTTTGTAGTGTAGTGTGAAGTCAGGGCATGTAATTCCTCCAGCTCTGTTCTTCTTTCTCAAGATTGTTTTGGCTACTTTGGGTCTTTGTGTTTCTATACAAATTAAAAAAAAATTCATTCTGGTTCTGTGGAAAATGCCATTGGTAATTTGACAGAGATTGCATTGAACCTGTAGATTGCCTTGGATAGTATGGTCACTTTAACAATATTGATTCATCCAATCCAAGAACATGGTATATCTTTCCATCTGGTTGTGTTGTCTTCAGTTTCTTTCTTTCATCAATGTCTTATAGTTTTTGGAGTATAGGTCTTTTCCCTCCTTAGGTAGGTTTAATCCTAGGTATTTTATTCTTTAGATGTGATGGTAAATGGAATTGTTTCTTTCATTTCTCTTTCTAATCTTGCATTGTTAGTGTATAGAAATGCAAGAGATTACTGTGTATTAATTTTGTATCTAGCAACTTCACTGAATTCATTGATGAGCTCTAGTAATTTTCTAGTAGCGTCTTTAGGACTTTTCTATGTTCTAAACCATCATGTCATCTACAAACAATGACACTTTTGTTTCTTCTTTTCCAGTTTGGATTTCATTTATTTACTGTTCTTTAATTGCCATGATGAGGACTTCCAGAAATATGTTGAATAAAAGTGGTGAGACTGGTCATTCTTGTCTTGTTCCAGATCTTAGAGGAAATGCTTTCAGCTTTTCACTGTTAAGTATGATGTTAGCTGTGGGTTTGTCATAAATGGGCTTTATCATGTTGATGTTCAGTTCAGTTCAGTTGCTCAGTCATGTCCGACTGTTTGTGACCCTGTGGCCTGCACACGCCAGGCTTCCCTGTCCATCACCAAATCCTGGAGCTAGCTCAAACTCATGTCCATCTAGTCGGTGATGTCATCCAACCATCCTCTGTCGTCCCCTTCTCCTCCTGCCTTCAATCTTTCCTAGCATCAGGGTCTTTTCCAGTGAGTCAGTTCTTTGCATCAGGTGGCCAAAGAATTGAAGTTTCAGCCTCAGCGTCAGTCCTTCCAGTGAATAGTCAGGTCTGAATTCCTTTAGGATTGACTGGTTTGATCTCCTTGCAGTCCAGGGGACTCTAAAGAGTCTTCTCCAACACCACAGTTCAAAAGCATCAATTCTTCTGCGCTCAGCTTTCTTTATGGTCCAACTCTCACATCCATACATGCCTACTGGAAAAACCATAGCTTTGACTATACAGACCTTTGTCGGCAAAGTAATGTCTCTGCTTTTTCCTATGCCTCTGTGTTGAGGTATGTTTTCTATATATCCATTTTTCCATAAAGTTTTTATCATAAATGGATGTTTAATTTTTATAAAAAGCTTTTTCTACATTTACTGAGGTGATCATATGGTTTTGTTCTTCAATTTGTTAATGTGGTGTGTCTCCTTGATTGATTTGCAGATACTGAAAAATCCTTGCATCCCTGGAATAAATCCCATCTGATCATGGTGTTTGACCCTTATAGTACTTTGTTGGAGTCAATTTACTAGTATTTTGTTGAGGATTTTTATATCTATATTCATCAGTGATATTGGGCTGTAGTTTTTTTTTTTTGTGATCTTTGTCTGGCTTTGGTATCAGGGTGATGGTGGCCCCATAGAATAAGTTTGGAAGTGTTCCTTCCTCTGAAACTTTTGGAATAGTTTGAGAAGAATAGATATTAACTCTTCTCTAAATGTTTGATAGAATTCATCTCTGAAGTCATCTGGTCCTAGACTTTTGTTTGTTGGAAATTTTTAAATTACTGATTCAATTTTACTACTGATAATTTGTGTATTTGTATTTTCTATTTATTCCTGATTCAGTCTTAGGAAACTTTATCTTTTTATTTCTTTTTTAGAATTTGTCAAAAAAAAAAAAAAAAGAATTTGTCCATTTCTTCTTGGTTGTCCATTTTATCAGCATATAGTGGCTCATAGTAGTCTCTTTTTTTTTTTTTTCAATTATTTTTATTAGTTGGAGGTTAATTACTTTGAAACATTGCAGTGGGTTTTGTCATACATTGACATGAATCAGCCGTGGAGTTACATGTATTCCCCATCCCGATCCCCCCTCCCCCCTCCCCCTCCACCCGATTCCCCTGGGTCCTCCCAGTGCACCTGGCCCGAGCAAAGATAAACAAAATTGATAATCCTCTAGCCAGACTCATGAAAAACGGAGAGGGCCAAATCAATAAAATCAGAAATGGAGAACTTCCAATTGACACCACAAAAATACAAAGGATCATAGTAGTCCTTTGTATTTTTGTGGTGTCAATTGGAAGTTCTCCATTTTTATTTCTGATTTTATTGATTTGGCCCTCTCCGTTTTTCATGAGTCTGGCTAGAGGATTATCAATTTTGTTTATCTTTTCAAAGAAGCAACGACTAGTTTCATTGATCTTCTTGTTTTTAAGTCTCTGTTTCATTTACGTCTGCTCCGATCTTTATAATTTCTTTCCTTCTATTAACTTTGGGCTTTGCTTTTTTCTCTTTAGGTGTAAGGTTAGGTTGTTTATTTGAGATTTTTCTTGTTTCCTGAGGTAAACTCATATCGCCATAAACTTCCCTCTTAAAAAAATTTTTTTTCTGGCCTTGCTACGTGGCTTGTGGGATCTTAGTTCCCCAACCAGGGATTCTGTCTGGGTCCTCAGCAGTGAAAGTGTGGAGTTCTTAGCACTGGATTGCCCAGGGATTTCTTGTAAACTTCCCTCTTAGAACTGCTTTAGGTTTTAGATCATCATTCTGCATTTTCATTTGTCTCTAGGTATTTTTTATTTTCATTTTTTATTTCTCCAGTAATCCTTCAGTTGTTTAGTAACATATTGTTTAGCCTCCATGACACATATATCCTTCTTTTATAGCAAAAATGCTTTTTTAATAAAATAAGATGCTTTGCCCCCAATAATCAAGTTTTAAACCTAATGTTCTACATTATTATGGCCTTTCATGTCTAAGTCTGCTTTGTGTAGTTTGCAACCTGAATCTTGATGAAATTCTCAGGTACTGACAAACCTCCAACAAATTAGTTATAGGTTAACATTTCTCATCTTGTAGGCAAGACGTAGTGCTTCTGTGGTGGCTCAGATGGTAAAGAATCTTTCGGCAATAACTTCATAGGTAGGACTAATAAGGAATCATCATCTTCACAGGGAAATTATGGAGGGAACTAGAGACTTGCATGCTGTGTTGTCAAGGCAACACTTGCTTGTGACTTCCCAGCAACAGAATTTGTTCATATGGTTATTGAAACTAACACAAATGTTAGTCTCCTGCCACAAGCCAAGGGTCAGTTTGTGAATGATGTCTCTTTTGAGGACTAATCAATAAATACACTAACTTCCCCGATAGAGACCACAGCAAATGAAACCCATATGAGACTGACGCATTATCTTCCTTTCCCATTATACGTGAAGCTCTTAAGGCAGCACACCTGTCTTTCTTTGTTCAGTTACACTTATTTGTCACCTGTAAAGGTTTTAAATCCCACAGTTAACCTGAAGTGTTCAAGGAGACAAGTCCCAATGAGTTGTTACTTTTAAAAGAAATCAAAGTCCTAAGTTTATAGAGAACAGACACTGGTGGAGAGGGCCAGTAGTAAACAGAGTGGTAGGAAAGAATGTGTAATCAATCTAGGAGGGTGAAAAGAACCAGACACATATCATGGAGAATGACTTTCAATACAAGCATATTAGGAGAGTCTGGCCTGCTGTGAATAAGCTGGCATGAGGCTCCATGATCCTGCTGGCAATTATAGAGCCCCAATCTGGACAGAACATGCTCAAACAGCCTCCTAGATCCTGGGCAAAAATACCTTAAAAAACAAAAAGCAAATTCCACTTTCTAGGTGAAAGGTACACCTGGTGAATTAAATTCTCCTACTGCAAAAAATACAAGAATGGTTTATATGCCAGCATCCTTAAAAGCCTGGAGAATATATCTATTTTAGGACTATCCAAGGATTAGATCCAAATCTTAGTATTTGGTTTAGCTCTTATGTTATAAATCATGCAGAGTTGACTTTTTTCTTATGGATTTGCTGAAAGTACAAGTAACAGTCACAATCATTTAAGTGAGAGGTTTAATTACTCCTAACCATTTCATCATACTAATTAAATTTCCCTAGGAAAGGAATACTACAAGAGTCAGCAAAAATGGGCTCCAGCTGCCAGGAACTTCGCTACACAGTCAGTTGCTTGCCTTTTACTGCCCTCTTTCTGCCATCTATGTACCCTTAAGGGCGATATTTAGAGAATCCCTCATTGAGCAAATTTAAATATAGACTGTATGTCAGATGACGCTGTTAAATTTATGTCAGTTTTCTTAGATGCGAGAGTAGGCAACCCACTCCAGTGTTCTTGCCTGGAGAATCCCAGCGATGGCAGAGCCTGGGGGCTGCCATCTATGAGTTCGCACAGTGTCAGACAGGACTGAAATGACTTAGCAGCAGCAGCAGCAGTATTATGATTACGTAGGTGAATGTTTTTATTCTTAGATGAGGCATGTAGAATATTTGGAAGTGAAATATTTTGATATGTGCAGCAAACTTTCAACAAAAACATAAATGGAGAGAGGGGAAAAAAAGAGATAGAGAAAAGTGAGGGGCATGGGAGAGACAGGCAAATGCAGCAAAAGTTAACGATGATTTGATCTTAGTGAAGACTATATGGGTATTAATTGTATAACTCTTTGCATTTTTTGGACGGGTTGAAAATTTTCAAAATGAATGTTGTGAAAAAAATTATGAAAAGAATATGTAATCCCTGACTTCTGGTGACTAGAAGTTTCTTTGCACTACTTCTATATATTCTTCAGAAATGGAAGACTGACACTCATAAAGGCCTTTACACCAGGCATCTGGTGATCTAGGCGTTAGTTCAGGCATTACCCCTCTAAAAACTGGAAAGAAAAGGAACAAGAGAGTCAGCTATGGACAGGACTTCAGATAGCAGAGGGAGAGTCTGGGATGGCTGTTCCATTGGCTCACTGGTCTCACTGGTGGATGTGGGAGGTGGTTTTAAGCACAAAGAATTATCTAAAGACATAAAGTGCTTAGCAGTTAATATAGTTATCTTTTTTATATTTTGCCACACCATTAATTATAACTTTGGCCTGAGAACATAATCCTGGTGGCTTTGAAACCTCTTGGTTTCAAAGAGCCACTTGTTACACCCCAAAGCAGGAAGTGCCATCCTAGTAGTTTCTACTAGGGGAGACAGGTAGTGTGTGTGCGTGTGTGTGTGTGTGTGTGTTGGGGGGTGCACACACACATGCGTGCACATTTGCCTGACATTTGAATCAAGTGGAGACTGCGTCAAGGGAGTGGACGAAATCACTGTTTCCTAAACTATAATCCTATTTTTTAAACAAAGATTTTGTGATCAAATAAGTTTAGAAACACTGTGTATTATATTGTTTTTTTCAGCTTCAAAGTACAGTAGTTTATTAAAGACTTTTTAGTATAAGATTTTTCAAACTTATCAGGATACTTATTGAACATTATGCTATAGGCACCATTATGCAACTAGGAGAGCAATTTAAAACAATCACACAGTAATATTTTCTAAGAAATTCTATTGCTATTCAATGGAAATCTGGAGACAATTATTCTCTCAAAAGCAGGCCTTGTACACATTACATTATGTAAAGTACAGGGAGGAATGGCCAGTAAGAGTTCTGGGAGCCACTGGGACTCTTCAATGAAAATGAGGCATTTAAAAATAATATTAATCTATGGGAAAGTCTGACTTTAGAAATCACGCTTGTACACATTTTAAGACATATATTTTAGTAAAGATTCTGTTTTAGATATCTTGGTCTCCCTAATATTGCCTTGGACATAACGAGCGCTGATGTAGGTTGTTTATTGATTAAAAATTGACCTTATATTTTAAAATAGGCAGACAAATTGTACTAATGTTTTTCAAAAGGCAGCACCCAGAAGAGGCTATCTGAAATTATTGAAAATACAAATGTTATCATATACCCTGATTAAAATTGTCAAAGTAATTCAAAATCATGTTTACTGGATGAATGAACAAATAAAGCAAACACCAAATATTGATTTAGTACATTTGTAATAGAACTATATTGGAGGATGGGGGAAAGAATGTATATTTCAGTGTGGGGGGACACAGAAAGAAAGCAGTATCTTTATCCTCCATGGTAGTGGGAAGTCAATATATAATTTCTAAAATATAAAAAAGTCAACAGAATAGCAGTGTAAATATATTATTTAGGATCATGAAGGTAAATAACAGAAGAGATTAAAAAGTACAGGAAATGGTTGCCTCTTTCTGTATAATATCTTTTTCATTTAAGTCTCCCTGGGCGCACATTTCATGGCCTTAGTTTAAATAGATACATTTCCAATTCTGGATCTCTTAGTTTGTCTTTCTTTTTCTACCTTTAGGATATATCCAGATTAAAACTTAAGTGTAAACAGCTTACATTTAATGGTTTAAAATCTGACTTCATCTCTCTCCATCCTGACAGCTTTCTACAGCTTCTGTATCACTTCCAAGGGCATCATTTGTTCTTCCTTTCTCATCTTTCTCTAGTTGTTCAACAAACATTTATTGAATGCCTACCATGTTTCAGTCATGGTTCTAGACTTTGGATAAGTAAGTAGTAGATGAGTAAGCCCTCATCAACTCGGTGATTATTTCTCCAGTGTTAACTTCAATCTGCCTGCTTTACTTTGTTCCCATTTTTGCATCCCTTCCCTAAAACAGATTCACAGCCATTGAGTCATTGTCCAGGGAGAACATATAGAATTTTGCATTCTTAGGCTATGAGCAGAAAATCTTGGCAGTCCTCTTGAGGTCAGGCCCCACAGTCAGTCAGCACACATCCAGTTAACAGTACTGGGAAATGATGCGAAGTATCTGCTCAGCTGCTGATGGTGAGACCGGTGCATCATGCCCTGAAGAACATTTGTATATTTCATTCATTCATTTGACATCTTTTGATCATCTACTGTTTCTAGGAACTGTGAACGTAATACAATGCACTGGACTCACAACTGAATGGTAAAAAACCATTTCAATTAGAAAAATATATTTTGGTCAACTATGTATGTAAGGCAAATAAGTGAACATAATGTGATAAGAGTCTTAATAAAGGCATGGAAGAACTGCAGTGTGCCCATGAGGCTAGAAGCAGCCCATTCTACCTATCAGGAAGGGTCAGAGATGGAATGAAATGAATCTCCAAAGAGAAGTAGAGTCCATCAGGAGACCTGTGGGCCAAGAGGAAGAACAGGCAAAGACATGAGGCACATGAAGGGAGCCGGGCTTTTCAGGTGGCAAAATAGGAAAGAACCTGCCTATTAATGCAGGAGACACAGGAGATGCAGACTTGATCCCTGGGTTGGGAAGATCCCCTGGAGAAGGCATGGTAACCCATCTAGTATTCTTGCCTGGAGAATCCCATGGACAGAGGAACCTGGTGGGGTACAGTCCATGGGGTCACAAAGAGTTGGACGTGACTGAAGCAACTTGGCACACACACATGAAGGGAGCCTGTCACTTTGGGTCAGCTACAAACAACAAGTAGGTGCAGAGGGGAGTGGAGGGGAGGTGAGTGAAGAAGGGGCCAGCTGTGAAGAGCCTAAACATTAGAAGGGTTTTAATCAGTGAAATGGCATACTTTCTAAAAGATGTGGTATAATGTGGGTGGGAGGACTATGGGGGAAACTGGAGAAAGGAAGAACAGTTGGGGGATTTTGTAATAGTCCAGGTGAGAAAGGATGAGCCCCTGAGCAAGGAAAGCAACTATTGCAGGGGTGCGGGGGTGGGGGGCGGTACGGAGAATAAGAGTGAATTTAGAAGCTATTTAGGGGGAGAATTTACAGAACTTGGTATATTTACAAGATGAAGGAGGCAGAGAACCCAAAATGAACCTGGTTCCAGCATAGGAGCTTGATGGAAGGACAAAGAACATGTTTATGAATGAAGAAGAAAATAACTTTAGTTGTAAAGATGTTGAACTTGCTGTGCTGAGGAATAGTGGGTTAGAGCTGTCTTAGAGGTACATGCAAGTATGTGAGATGTGAAGGAGAGAAGCCTAGGGAAAGGAGCCACATCCCAGCAGGAATAATGGATGCCAATCATCAGAAGAGGATGAAATTTCAGCTTCATGGTGGAGGGGAAGAATATGTTTGGCATCCAGCTTATCCAGCAGAGCCTCTCTCCTTTCTCACACACCCAGTTTTGATGGTAAGTGGACAATGTAGACAACCTAACCTGAGGAGGCTTGCTGACCATAGACTCAGACTCCTCAGGAATGGAGGTTAGGGTTCCCCATCCCCACCCCAGCTGAGCCACCTAGACCAGCAGATATGCTAGCTGAGAGAAGGGAATCTGAAATTGGTAGTAGAGGAGGGAAGTAGTGAGTCTCAGATGTGGTTTTGAGAGCATGTGCAGAGGCAAGGGCTGTAATTTGGCTCACCAACATGCCTGTAAGGTTCTCCAAACAAAGGAACCAAACAGAAATTGGGGTGGATTAAATCCAAATGTACGTCAAGGCTGTATATTGTCACCCTGCTTATTTAACTTATATGCAGAGTACATCATGTGAAATGCTGGGCTGGATGAAGCACAAGCTGGAATCAAGATTGCCAGGAGAAATAACAATAACCTCAGATATGCGGATGACACCACCCTTATGGCAGAAAGCGAAGAACTAAAGAGCCTCTTGATGAAAGTGAAAGAGGAGAGTGAAAAAGTTGGCTTCAAACTCTACATTCAGAAAATGAAGATCGTGGCATCTGGTCCCATCACATCATAGCAAATAGATGGGGAAACAATGGAAACAGTGAGAGACTATTTTTTTGTGGCCCCAAAATCACTGCAGAGGGACTCTAGCCATGAAATTAAAGGACGCTTGTTCCTTGGAAGAAAACTTATGACCAACCTAGATAGCATATTAAAAAGCAGAGACATTACTTTGCCAACAAAGGTCCATCTAGTCAAAGCTATGGTGTTTCCAGTAGTCATGTATGGATGTGAGAGTTAGACTATCAAGAAAGCTGAGCGTGGAAGAATTGATGCTCTTGAACTGTGGTGTTGGAGAAGAGTCTTGAGAGTCCCTTGGACTACAAGGAGATCCAACCAGTCCATCCTAAAGGAAATCAGTCCTGAATATTCATTGGAAGGACTGATGCTGAAGCTGAAACTCCAATACGTTGGCCACCCGATACGAAGGACTGACTCATTTGAAAAGACCCTGATGTTGGGAAGACTGAAGGCAGGAGGAGAAGGGGATGACAGAGGATGAGATGGTTGGATGGCATCACCGACTCTACGGACATGAGTTTGAGTAAGCTCTGGGAGTTGGTGATGGACAGGGAAGCCTGGCATGCTGCAGTGCATGGGGTCGCAAACAGGTGGACACGACTGAACGACTGAACTGAACTAAATTTCAAATGGGGTGAGTTTGCTGTAAGAAGTAAGTGGATCCAAGCCATGTAGTGGGTGTCTACTCACATTCTCACACCAGGGCTGAGACACTCATTCTACACTGGTTATAGAAGTATTGGCTGCTGCCAGCTTACCTCTGAGTCCTTTTTATGGAATTGGGTCTCAGCTGAGGAGAGGTGTCTTGTCTAATGTGATGTTCTCCAACTTTAAACTAATGACTGGTTGATGGTCAGTGACAGGATACAGAGGCCCAGCCCGCTTGTCTCAATTCATGACAGCTATGAAGGACTTTCCCAGCCACACAGCTCCTGGGACGGGCTCAGGCTTCTGCTCAGCAGGTCAGCTCCTCTCGCAGCTCAGTCCTGCTGCTTTCACTCCTCTGGGGTTGTCCCCAGAGCCTCTGTCTCAGAGTCAGCATCCTGGGGAACCTAACCCAAGACATGAAAACTGTTCAGATGGCTAAGTCCTCCCCCTTTATAGGAGACAGCCAGCTGAGAATATCTAAAGATGATAATGGTCGATACATGGAGATGTAAATGTATTCTCTAGAGTTACACAGATGACCACCAAAGGAGGTAAAAATGAAAATGATGAAAAAGTATTGCTCTTGTAAATTGACTGGGGATTGATGAGGTGAGAGGCTTGCTTTTCCTCCCAAGATTTTCTGAACTACCTGATTTAATATCATTTGCTAGGAGTATTTGATTCAAATCCAATTTTAACAAGAAAAAGACTGTTAGAAACCACTAACTATGGAGAGGTAGTGGCGTAACATTTGCATTTGGAGACTGTGATTTAGACTTCAGACACCATCTATGTGTCTGGCTAATCTGATGTAGGTCATTGTTCTTTCAGAGCTCTAACTTTCTCATCTGATAAGTGGAAATAATAATAATATTGAAATTAAAACCACTCAAGATTATTATATGAATGAAATAATGAAATAGAAAACCATTTAGTAAAGCTATGAAGACTCATGCGAGAATAAAATACGTACTAGAGTTACTAGTGATGTATAAGAAAATACAAAACAGCAGTTAATTCTAGGTGTGGATGAAGAAGCTAAATGTTAAAGAAGAAGATGTTAAAGCTGATCACTTGAAGCTAACCTGAAGAATAAAGGAGAATTCTGATAGGTAAAGATAGAGGAATGAAAAGGAGGGAGATTTTATTTTATTTTTAAAAGTGATCTTTTTTCAATTATTTTTATCAAAGTAATCCATAGGTATAATTAAACAACCACAATTCAGAAGGATTTGTAATCACCTTCACCTTTTCCAAGTCTGTTCAAATATTGTATTTTTCAGTGAGATCTCCCTGATCCTGTTATTTAAAACTGCAACCCTGGCCCACCCCTGATCCTTCTTACCCTGTTTTATTCTTTTCTCATACCACTCACTAATCTACTTCTTACCATATCAAACTAATTTTTTATGTCTATGAACTATTGTCTCTTTCCCATGACTGGGATGTGAGCTCCGCTAAAAGAGAAATTTTGATCTGTTCTGTTTATATCCCCCAAAGTGCCTAAACTGTGCCTCACACATTATAGGGACTCAATAAACATTCATTGAATAAATAAAAAATATAAAACAATCTTATCAGCACCACTGCTCCCCAAGCTCTATCCCACACCCCAGAGGCACCTGCTTTTTTTTTTTTTAATTAAAGAGTCTATTATTTTTGAAAATTCCAACCATAGATAAAGACAGAAACAATGGTACAGTGAACCCTGTGAACCCAGCATTTACAACTATCACCTTTGGCCAATCTTGTTTCTCTCTATCCTTTTAAGCAAATCCCAGACATCATGTTATTTTTACCTGAAATACTTCACTATGCTTCTAACTACAAAAGATATTTTAAAATCTAACCTACATGCCATTATTAGCAGTTTCTTCTATCATTATTTTATATCCAGCTAATAATCAAACTTTTCTGTTTCAAAACTGTAAGAATAAGGATCCCAAATGAAGTCTCCACATTGAACTCAATTGTTTTGTCTCCTGTGATTTACTCACTTTCCCCCTACACCATTGATTTATCAGAGAATCTAGGTCAGTCGTCTAGTAGAATGTCCCATATTCTGGACCTGACTGATTGCTTCCTTGTGATGTCCTTTTAACTTGTTCTCCAGAGGTAGCTACTTTTAGCAGTTTCTGTTTTTAGTTCTTTTTGTGATTACCTTGATCTCTCTAAGTGTGTTGTTTCTTGATATAGCTGTCATGACTATATAGGGCGTGAATTAGTTCACTTTCCCTGCCTCCTCCTCTGCCACTTCCCTCCTCCCAACTTAATTTTATCACTAATCTCTTCTTCCTCCACCAGTCAACACTTAGATTTCAGACAATATCCTTTTTAAAAATTGTTTATTTATTTATTGGCTGTATTGGGTCTTCCCTGCTGCTCGTCTCTAGCTGCGGTGAGCAGGGCCTTCTCGTTGTGGTGGCTTCTCTTGTTGCGGAGCACAGACTCTAGGGCCCTTGGGCTTCAGTAGTTGTGACGTGAGGGCTCTAGAACTTGGACTCAGTAGTTGTGGCACTCAGGCTTAGTCGACCCCATGTCCTCTGCACTGGCAGGCAGATTCTTAACCCCTGGACCACTAGGGAAGCCCCAGGTAATATCCTTGAGCCTGTATCTGCTGTTCCTTCAACCAAGAGAGCATCTCCTGTTGAGGACAGTTGTGCTCAGATGTTCCCCATTATCTGCTCTTCTTCCTTTTCACTTCTCAACCTCTGTCAGTTGCAAATTTAGTTTTAAGTTTTTCAAGTGTAATACTTTAGTTTTCTGTGATTTGTTTGTGTTTATTCTAAAATTGTAAAAAAATAATATATGAACATTTATGTTATTGTGGCTTATCAGATTTAGTTCACTGTAGAACCAACAGTTACCCTTTGGTTTCCTCATTTTTTTTTCTCTTTCTTTTTTTTAATATTGAATTTTAAAAATTTTTTATTTTTAATTGAAGGATAATTGCTTTATAGTATTGCATTGGTTTCTACCAAACATCAACATGAAGCAGCCATAGGTTTACCCATGTCCCCTCCCACTTGAACATCCCTCCCACTTCCCTCTCCATCCCACCCCTCTACGTTGTTACTGAGCCCCAGTTTGAGTTCCCTGAGTCATATGGCAAATTCTCACTGGCTATCTGTTTTACATTGGTTTCTTCTTTATGAGGTAAATGTTATAACCCCTGTTTTAGACAAAGGAGAATGTCTTTAGTGTCACATTAAAATTTTTATCGCTTCACCTGTTGGGTAAAATCATGCCACGTTTTAACTTGCTTTATATTTATTTGGTCCATGCCAGGAATGATAATTGAAACTGTCATTTGAATTGATCATTCCATCACCATGTGATTCATAAGGGACTATGTTTTTGAACAGTGATAGAGGAAAGTACCTAGTCTTTAAAAAATAATTCTCTTTGAGTGAGAAGTGAGGCTGGAATGAGCAATTCAAACCCTATAATAGAAGACCTTGAATTCCATTGAATACCATGCCAGCAAGTGTGGACTTTGTAGGTCCTAGGAGGCTCTTGAGGGTTTTTAAGGAGTGCAAGGTATTTGGACTCAAGCCTTCTTGAAAGGAATTTCCCAAAGAGGGTGACCTGCCAGGGCGAGGTCCAGAGTCCCACTGGTTGTCCCATGAGTGTTACCATGTCAGGGAGCTGTGTGATCAGAGGGCCCCTCAGGGCATCCAAAGAACCTACAGATGTCTCCATGAGAAAGCCAGCATTTGCACCCCTGAAGTTCATCCCTGGACCTCGGTAAAAAGCTCTGATCAATACCCTCATTCTCTTAGACTACATATGAATTATTTATTTAGCATTTTGTGAAAACTGATCAACATTTGAAAAGATTCCAGTTCCAGTTTTTTACTATAACAAACAACATTTACATGACAATTGTTTTATTTATATTCTTTGCATCCTTGCCTGTTTTTTTTCCCTTGGGAGAAATTGATAATTGCAGAACTGCTGGATAAACCATGTACATTCCTTCTTTTCCTTCCTGCCTTTCCTTTTCTCTTTCTTCTTTCATTTTTAATTGATAGGCTATTTCTTAGAGCAGTTTGACATCAGTAGAAAAGGAAGTACAGAGAGCTCCCATAGTCACCTCTGCACCCACACGGCTTCTCCTATTACTGTCTTAACACTGGTGTGGTACCTTTGTGGTTATAATAAATGAAAGAATATTGATACATTATTATTAACTGAAACCCACAGTTTTTATCAGCGTCATCACTCTCTATATTGTACAGATCTATGGGTTTTAACAAATGTGTGATGTCATATTTTCGCCATTAGAGCATCATAGAGAATAGTTCTACTGCCCTAAAAATACCTTAGTTTATACCTAGTTATCCCTTTCTCCTTCCTCCAGTGATGTGTAATTTTTAAGGCTTCCCAGATCTATAGTTAAATTACTGTACAAAATGTTTGTGTTCAAACACTAGCAGTGCATGAGAATCCCTATTTTGGCACATCATCAATAATATTGGTTATTGTTATTTTTGATTTTAGGGAAATGGATATCTCTCTTTTTTAGGACAAATACAAGTAAGATATCATTGTGTTAGGACTCTTGGCTACAGTGATGGAGAATTTATACAAGCTGGCTTAAGCTAAATATGAGATTAAAGAACATCATTCATCAGGACGTTGACCTCAGGGTTGACTTGATTCAGGAACCCAACTGATGTCTGAGAATGAGCTATCCTCATTGGTTTTCTACTGAATATGGCTTTTTCTAAGGAGGGAGACATAGTTGCAGGCAGCTGCTTACATCATTTCAGTCCAAGAGGTCTGGAGGAAAGAGAAATCTTTGTTCTTTTTTATTTAGTTTTACAATAAGCAGAACTTATTTGATCTCCTTGATGAAAATCTAACTTAAGTTGACTAAAGCAAAACATGTGAATATGTTGGCTCATGTAACTGAAAAGTCTAGAATTGCTTTCAGGAACAACGAGATCCAGGGGCTCATACAATGCCATCAGGACTTATTGGTTACCTTTCATTGCACTGTTTTTTGGGGCTTTATTCTCAGTAAACTTTCTCTGCCTGTTGACAAAATGGTTCCTGGCAGCTCCAGACTTAGATGACTCAGAAGTCTCATGAGTCTCAAAGAGGGTATACAGTTATCCCTTGGTATCCAAGGAAAATTAGTTCCAAGACTCTCTGCAGATTACAAAATTGAGGATGCTCAAGTCCCTTATATAAAATGGTGTAGTACTGGCATACAATTTTATGTTTAAACTCCCCTCTCCCAGTTTAAAGAGTAAATCATCTCTAGATTACATACGGTTTCTATTACAGTGTAAATGCTATGTAAATAGTTGTCTGCATGCAGGAAATTTAAGTTTCGCTTTTTGGAACATCATGGAATTTTTTTCCCCAAATATATTTAATTCAGTTGGTTGAATCCTTGGGTGTCAAACTCAGTTACTGATGACCAACTGTGCCTCATTTTTGATGTTTGCAGCAAAGGTTCAAAGGAAGACTTTGGTTGATCTGACTTGGATATTTCATTATCCCTAAGCCAATCATGGTGGCAGGGAGGATGAGAAAATCTGATTAGTTAGGACTGGGTCAGGTACCACCCAGGCACAAAGATGGAGGGAGATGTTAGCTCCAGCAACAAAACCAGAAGGACTCACAGGGGAGGCGAAGGGTTTGTAAAACAGAAACAGCAGGGGAGAGGGGCTGAATGATGCACCAACAAAAGGAGCAGATGTCTATTATAGGTATCATCAGCCCTCCCAGAACCACAGAGTTGGAATCTGGGACAAAGGTGTTTTGTATAAAAAAGAGGGGAGAAGGATCACAGCACTGTTAATCAGCTATACCTCAATACAAAACAGAAAGGTTTTAAAAAATAAAATATACATGAAAAACAAAAGAAGCCAAAAAAAAAAAAAATAGTGGAAGGGGAGAAGGAATACTGCATAGACTAAAAAGTGAAAAATATCCACCAATCATTGCTTTAAATTTGTATTCGCTAATAAACATCAGCTCATATATTTGTTGGCCATTTGTATTTGTTTTTTGTTTTTTAATGAGCTTTCTGTCTGTTTTGCTGTGAGGGAAGCGCTTTTATCTTATTGATTTGCAAGAATTCCTGACATACTGATGTTAAACCTTCTCAGTTTTACATGCTGTGACTATTTCCCCCAGTTCATCATTTGTTTCTTAATTCTGGTATGTACCTTTTTTTTTAATTATGTATTTTCTGTTTGGCTGCTCAGGGTCTTTGTTGCTGCGCACAGGCTTCCTCTGGTGTGCGGGCTTCTTGTGGAAGCTGCTCTTACTGTGGAGCAGGGGCTCTGGAGCAGGGGCTCGGTAGTTGTGGCTCAGGAGCTGCTCAGTTGCTCCGAAGCACGTGGGGTCTTCCTGGACCAGAGACTGAACCTTCGGCCCCTGCATTGGCAGGTGGATTCTCAACCCCCGGAGCACCACAGAAGTCCCTGTTATGTACCTTTTTACACAGGAAAACAATTTAAAATTGCATTTGAATCCATGAAATTTGCTGTGTTTGTTATTAATCCTAATTCTCGCACCAGACAGTTCTGTGTCTTACTCTGATTTAGCTTCTGTTGCCCAGTTTCCTCATCTGCAAAATGAGCAATAACTTTTCTTCCTTTACCTCTAACATTGTATGACTATCAAATAGCACTAACTTATTTCAAAGTATAGATCTCCAGATAGTGGATACGAAATATTAGAGAACAATGCTCTGAGTCAGTGCTGCCAGAGGATATTTAATGGTATCCCATAGCAAGTGTCCAATAGGAAGTACAGCTTGAAGTTATTCCTCTTGCCTAATAGAGCAGAATAAACTCTCTCCCCTTTTCTGAGCCAGCCAGGACATGCAGCAGGCAGAGGAAATGCTTTCAGCTACAGAGAACACAGATGCCAGAGCCTGCAAGTTAGAGAGCTCCAGGGCTATAGGGTTAAGCTGAACAGACCAAAGTGAGACCCAGGTTGAACAAGAAAGCAGGCAGCCAGTCTTTCCTGATGTAACTGTGGGACAGCTTCTATTGGTGGTAAAGACTTGGCACTTAAAATCAACATTGAACAGTTCCAGACATACAGATTGAGAATTCTCTGCAAGTAGAATTAGGATTCTGACAGAAGATACATCCTCATGCATCTGCATCTGTGACTGGAGTAGTTTGATGCATGAAGAAGATCAGCAGAGTCTTGGAAAACAGAATCAAGACTGGATAAGAATCTATACCTTTGATCACAATGACCAAGGGTTTTCATAAATTCCTGAATGAGGGAGAACTGGAAATTATTATCAGATTCCTCCACTATGTACCTTTGGTAGTTGGTCACATATCTTTATTTTTTAATATATTTTAAAAATTAATCAGTTAATTTATTTGACTGCATTGAGTCTTAGTTGCATCATGTGGGATCTTTCGCTGGAACATATAGGCTTAGCTTCTCTGTAGCATGTGGGATCTTACATCCTTGACCAGGGATTAAACCTGCGTCCCCTGCATTGCAAGGTGGATTCTTAATCACTGGACCACCAGGGAAGTCCCAGTTTTTATATTAATGTATAGTGAAATGTTGGAGAAGGAAATGGCAACCCACTCCAGTATTTTTGCCTGGAAAATCCCATGGACAGAGGAGCCTCGAGGGCTACAGTCCACAGCATCGCAAAAAAGTCAGGCATGACTTAGCAACTAAACAACAACAAATAGTGAAATATAGATATCACAAAAGTTGAGCTTAATCATGCTTCGTAAGTTCTTTTGTCATCTTTGTATAGAACTTTTTCATGTATTGTCATAGAGAGATTTCTGAAGTGGTTAGATTCTGGGGCCTGAGTGGCCAGCCAGATAAACATTTTGGTTTCCTGTGCAGACCACTGTTTTGGGCTTATTTTAGTTTGATTATGCTTTACTTTACGAAAATCACTTTGAAAAGGAAAAAGTATTACATAAACATCATTTATCACAATCCCTTAGATCTATGATTCACAACCCTGGCTAAATATTAGAACTGCCTAAGGGGTTTTAAAGACAATGCTGAAGTCTGGCCTAACCCACATTAATTAAATTAAAATCTCTGGAGGTAGTAAAAAAATGTTCCCCAAGTGATTATAACCTGCAGCTTGATTAAAAGGGCTGATAAAGCCTTCCACAAAATGTGAGCTCTGAAAGTCAGAGATCTTTAGAGAAAATTTGCATACACAATGTAACATGCCAAACTGAGGCGCAGTGAATAATTCAAGCATTCCCTTCCAAAACCACACAATTCTTTACATATTATCTAGTTGTCTCTGGAAGAATTTTTCACTATTCAGGTATTTTTGAATGTTATTTTCAAAAATTTAGATATTCTACAGATGTTGAGATGAACTAAATTGGCAATGGGGGTGAAGAGAGGGCATTTTATAAATGGGGGGAGTTGATATGAAAATTGGATATATCCAATGGTGATCTTATACTTTTTTCTTCTTTTCCCCAAGTTTCTGTTAAATTTATAATTATGCTCCTTTCCCCTCTCCCTCTCTCGGTTGTACTTACCTGGCGAAACTCCAACTCTAGACATATTTCTCTGAGCCTGCACCCGTATATGTGAAAGCTTAAGTTTTGACTCCCTCAGAAGCAGACACTGAAACAAGGATTTGGGTTAAAGGAGTTAATTTGGGGAGTATAGATTATACTGGCTGACAAATGGGAAGTAAAGGGAGGGAACACATCCAGTAAAGGATGTACTATTAAGTCAGCTACCTAAGTAGTTTCCATGGGGAAACAGTGCAAAACACACACTTCAGAACTGTCCTACTTTGGCTTTTATTCACCATTTCCTGAGAATCATTATTTGAAGCACTGTAGGCCTGTTGTGAGCCCAGCAGTAAGGATGGCTTTTGACAGTTCTGGAACAAAGAATTCTTAAGCACAGGGCTAGAGATGTTGTTAGACATGGGCTAAGGCACATTGAAAGTCCAAAGGGTAGGATGGCATTGTTGGGGGCTGGGGAACCACACAACTGAGGAGACTGGCATCAACATAAGTTTATGACAGTTTCAATCTCAGATAAACATTTCGTGTAGCTGGTAATCCCATAATACTTTTCTCATAAGTGAAGTGAAAATCGCTCAGTCATGTCCGACTCTTTGTGACCCCATGGACTATGGAATTCTCCAGGCCAGAATACTGGAGTGGGTAGCCTATTCCTTCTCCAGCAGATCTTCCAGACCCAGGAATCGAACCAAGGTGTCCTGCATTGCAGGCAGATTCTTTACCAACTGAGCTATCAGGTAAGCTCATACTCCCAATTAAAAAAGAATCCATGTCTGATAACTGCTATATCTGGGTTACTTGTGGGTCTGTTTTTATTGCCTAGTTTTCTCTTACTTTTCTGTCTTTTGGTCCTATTTTCTGGTGGTGAAATAAAATTTGTATTTTAAGGCAGGACAAGAAAGTCTAAACATAAAATTCTCTGTCTGGGTAGGCCTCCTCCCTCTCTCCCTAATGTGCAATGTGCATCTGAATTACACATTAACCAGACCTCCTCAAAGATGAGAGTGCCTGCCCGACCATAAAGATTAATTTATTTTCCCTTTCTTCGGACACTAGCAATGTCATTTCTTAACAGATTAGTATTTTTCCCGACGTCTGTGGGAGTCAGGTGGCTTTCTGCTCTCTTTGTTTGTATTTATCTGGACTATATATCTTTGGTGAACTTTATGTAAAATGTCAGTACGCCATTTTGATGTTCTATCCTTTGTCTCAAAAATGTGGATGACTGTGCCTTCCACTTTTAACAGATGAAATAGTTCTCAGAACTTCTGAGAGTCTGTCCCATGGGTTATAATCCTCAGTTTGGCTTGGATAAAATTCTCTTTTATTCTCAACTTGATGGTTAATCAAATTTTCAACAAGACTGATATTATTTTAAATTCCAGTATCTATCTATCTGGATCTATCTCTCCCTGTTTCTCTATGGTCTGGTTGATGTTGTCTTCCGCGAAAGGGATTAAACCTTCTTTTTGTCAGCAATTAGAGTAGGGCAAGATCATATTGATGCTCTCCAGGACCGAGATAATTTTAGGCTGTTACAGGCTTTGTGAGAGTTGGTCTATTTTTATTTGCCCTTTGTCTTGAGGAGTGTTCACAGAAAGCTGGAGAAATATCAAGGCCCTTCTTCCTTGATAAACTATAATAATAAACTGTAGTTTTTCTCTACCCAGTACCAGGAAATTTCTAAAAGCTCTGTGCATCTTTAGTTCTTGGTTTCTTGCTGTCTCACCATTGCACAGCCTGAGACCTGGTAAACATCCTAAGAGCAAAAGCCACATCAAATGTAGAGCTCACTTCTCAAATGCTGGTTGCCTACCTGACTGTATGGGTCTTGACTAGACTGCTGTTCCATGGTTCTATGGACATGAAACCATGGACTTGGAACCATGGATATGGACATTGAACCATGTCCTCCTACCTGTCCCATGGTTCCTGCTTTACAACTTTAGCTGTAGAAGAAATTTTCTGCTCTTCTTCAGGCCTTTCTCACCGATAGTTGTGCTAATTTGTTGAGTCTGTGGGAGGATGTGACTCCAGGTCTTCCTGTTCTACCATCGTGGCCTCTCCCCCTCCACATTTAAAAAAATTAAATTATGTGCATTTGTTTCGACATAATGCTATTGCACACTTAATAGAATGTCAACATAATTTCGATATACTCTGGCAAACCAAAAAATTTGTGTGACTCATTTTATTGTGCTATCCACCTTATAGCAGAAGCCTGGAGCCCACACTACCTCTGAGGTATGCCTGTAGCCTTCAGAGAAAGTGAGAGAAGGCTTTTGTTTCAGGGGAGCTTGCATCAGACCAAATACCAGCTGAGGACAACTACCAAAACTGGATGAAAGCCAAACCAAACCAAAGATCCAGATATTTGAAGAAGGGGAAAGGAACTAAAGCATCCAGGACTTGATGTGACAAGATCTTGGGAAAGAATGGAAATGCACTGAAGGGAGCTGAACAGTTTACCGTGATGTTTCTCACTTGGGGATGTTTTCTGACTTGCAGCATGGAACACAGCCAAGCACGTTTCCCTGGCTTCCCACTGTGCTTGGAACAGAGACGAGCCTCTTCACCATGGCTTACATAGTCTGGCACACATTGTTTCTACTTGCCTGAACTGACAGCCCTGTTTAAGGTCATGTTCCCCCTTTTTCATAATGCTTCAGCCATGCTAACCTTCTTTCAGTTCTTCCTACCTGGAAAGCTCAGGCATTCTCCATCCTATTCCCTCTGCCTGGATTAAACTCTCCCACTTTCTTCCTGGCTCTTTCCTTAGACACTCTTCAGGTATCACTTCCTCAGAGAATTTCCATGACAATCTCTCCATGCTCCATGCAACCTCATCTCTAAGTTAGAGACCACCACCTCCCCAGCACCCACACATAGCACACAGTAAGCTCTTGAGAGATTTACTGAATGAGTGAAGGAAAGACTGCTTGAAAGTAGTGTGGCATAGTGGAAGTAACTCTGAATTTTACCTCAGAAGGTCAGACTCTAGATAGAGTCTCTTCCTGGGTAATCTTGGGCAATCCCTTCAGTGTTCTGAGGCTATTGCCTTGCCTCTCAAATAGAGATGGCACTCACAGAATCCTGTAAACATCAGATTGGAGTTGATATGTAAAAAGATCTTAACAATGTAAAAAGCTATGCAAATGTGAGTTAGTATACTATTCACTGATTCAAAAGGAAATCACATATATTCGGTGAGCAAAATATGTTTTAAATTATTGACACTTTACTATGTTCATCATCATTATCAACCTTTTTAAGATAAAGTTTTATAAATGGCAATGAAAAGTAAATAATTCTAGATGAAAACTTTTTATATTGCAAAAAATCACCATCTTATTTATGAAGATATCTCTAAAGCATGTGATTTTTAAACAAGGCTAATTTTTAAAGGATACAGTAGATGAATATAGTGTCAACCATAACACTGGGCTGGATGAAGGAGGAGTTCACCCAGCATTTACTGAATGAACTTTCTTGTAATTTTTGCTTTTCCTGTTCCAGCCATGGGGCTTCCTGAGTGGCACTAGTGGTAAAACAAACAAACAAACAAAAAAAACAAAAAACAAAAAAACAAAACCCACCTGCCAATGCAGAAGAAATAAGAGACACAGGTTTGATCCCTGGGTGGGGAAGATACCCTGAAGGAGGAAAGGTCAACCCACTCCAGTACTCTTGCCTAGAGAATCCTGTGGACAGAGGAGCCTTGTGGGCTACGGTCCATAGAGTCACAAAAAGTCAGACACCACTAGAGTGACTTAGCACATGCACACATACTGTTCACATCTGATTGTAATTCATAGTCAAGGTACTTTTTTTTTTCTTTTTTTTTTTTTATTATTATTATTTTTTTTTTTTTCCAGTGGGTTTTGTCATACATTGATATGAATCAGCCATGGATTTACATGTATTCCCAATCCCGATCCCCCCTTCCACCTCCCTCTCCACCCGATCAAGGTACTTTCATATTAGTGAATTGTTAAGTGAAGAGCCCTAACAAAAGTTAAAATGCTTATTTAAGGATTTTGTGCGCACCTCAAATGATTCTAGAAGTGCAACACTGAAATAAGAGAAAACTTAGGTGGTACTAACAGCACTCCTATTAGTACCATCTCCTGTTAACACGCCATCTCTTCAAGAGATGGGAATGCTAGACCATCTTACCTGCCTCCTGAGAAATCTGTATGCAGATCAAGAAGCAACAGTTAGAATTGGACATGGAACAACAGACTGGTTCCAAACTGGGAAAGGAGAACATCAGGGCTGTATATTGTCACCCTGCTTATTTAACTTATATGCAGAGTATATCATGTGAAATGCTGGGCTGGATGAAGCACAAGCTGGAATCAAGATTGCTGAGAGAAATATCAGTAACCTCAGATATGCAGATGACACCACCCTTAAGGCAGAAAGCAAAGAACTAAAGAGCCTCTTGATGAAAGTGAAAGAGGAGAGTGAAAAAGTTGGCTTAAAACTCAACATTCAGAAAACTAGGATCATGGCATCTGGTCCCATCACTCCATGGCAAATAGATGGGGAAACAATGGAAACAGTGAGAGACTTTATTTTTGGGCTCCAAAATCATTGCAGATGGTGATTGCAGTCATGAAATTAAAGGATGCTCGCTCCTTGGAAGAAAAGTTCTGACCAACCTAGACAGCATATTAAAAAGCAGAGAAGTTATTTTGCCAACAAAGGTCCACCTAGTCAAAGTTATGGTTTTTCCAGTAGTCATGTATGGATGTGAACGTTGGACTGTAAAGAAAGCTGAGCACCAAAGAATTGATGCTTTTGAACTGTGGTGTTGGAGAAGACTCATGTGAGTCTCTTGGACAGCAGTCAGATCCAACCAGTCCATCCTAAAGGAAATCAGTCCTGAATATTCATTGGAAGGACTGATGTTGAAGCTGAAACTCCAATATTTTGGCCACCTGATGTGAAGAACTGACTCATTGAAAAAGACCCTGATGCTGGGAAAGATTGAAGGCAGGAGGAGAAGGGAACGACAGAGGATGAGATGGCTGGATGGCATCACTGACTCGATGGACATGAGTTTGAGTAAGCTCCAGGAGTTGGTGATGGACAGGGAAGCCTGGCATGCCGCAGTCCATGGGGTCACAAAGAGTTGGACACCTGAATGACTGAACAGAACTGAACAGCACCCCCTGGAAGACTGGAATAGTAATCATATCCACCTGACCTGCATTGCCTCGGATAGTTGGTAGGGGGCAGCAACAGACCAGAAATTATGGTTAGTTTAACCAATCAGGGCATTGGAAGTGTTCTTTGTAATGTTATTATTTCATTATTTTTTTCAGAATAAAACAGTATAGGTGCAAAGCAACTAGACAATAAAAATAAATAAGCGGGATGAAACTAGTTTATAGACTATAAGTTACCTAGCCTTTATGCCATTCTTTCAACAGCAATTTCTTTTTCAAAATTCTAGGCTTTATTACCATTCTTGGCTTTTTTTTTTTTTCGCTTACAATCTTTATTTCTTCTCTTTGTAAGCATTGAAAATTTTAATGCTTCTTTATTGAGCAGAAGAGGGATGGTATATTTGAACTTTCATTCTGCTTAAACTTTGATCTACTCCTATTGTGACGATTTTGTCCCTATACATTGCATTTGGTAAAGTTCAGTTATGAAAAAAAATAATGCTTCTAGACAGTTAAAACAGAAATAGATTTAATATTGGGTATTAAATAGCGTATGGGCTTCCCTGATGGTTCAGGAGTAAAGAATCTGCCTGTGATGCAGAAGACAGGTTTGCCCCTTGTGTCAGGAAGATCACCTGGAGGATGAAATGGCAACCCACTCCAGTATTTTTGCCTGAAAAATCCCCTGGGCAGAGGAGGCTGATGGGCTACAGTCCATGGGGTCACAAAAGAGTCAGACACAACTTAGCGACTAGACAACAACAATTAAGTAGCTTATGGGGTCGTTGCGAGGACTATTGAAAGAATCTTTGAATCAGTGGTTCTCAACCCTAGCTTTGTGTCCCAAGCATCTGGGTTGTTTTTAGGAATGTAGATTCTGGAACCCATGGCAGACATATTGAATGAAAACCTTAGGAAGTAAAGTCACTCAGTCATGTCTGACTCTGTGACCCCATGGATTGTAGCCTACCAGGTTCCTCTGTTCATGGAATTTTCCAGGCAAGAGTACTGGAGTGGGTTGCCATATCCTTCCCCAGGAGATCTTTCCCGCCTGGATATGAAAACCTCAGGGCATGTGTAGAATTACTAAGGTCCCCTGGTGATTCTAATGTGTAACCAGGGTTGAGAACCACTTTTGAGTCTGATGGTTTAGGATCTACTCCCCAGCAGAACTGGACCACTGGGGTAGGGCAAATGATTCTTTTGTAGTCAGAAACCATGTACTGAGTTGAGAAGCTGCTGGCTCTAAAACTGTCTTTCCTGCCATCGTCAGGAAGCTGCCATGTTTTGCCATACCCAAGAAACTGCTACTCCAGAACTTGGTACGTGATACTAACCAGTCAAATGGATGTCGTGCACCCTCAGTGCCAAGAGGCTGCAGTCATGGTGACCTCAGTTAATGACAGAAAAACTAAACTCCTCCATTGTGCTTATCACAAAACCTGCAGCAGAGGGCCTCAGTCTCGCTCACGCCCGCCTCCATATCTAGCATGGTCTGATCCTCTATCACAGAAAGTACCCTAATTACAAGGATGTAACTTTAAACTGTCCAACTTTAGAGAATAGGAAAGCAAGCTAGAGATTGGGATGGATGCTGTATACATATCCTGTGATCTAGCAAAAGCATCATGAAATAGATGATTTGTTTTAAACACTGGAGAAGCCTTGATGTCACACTAGACCAGATCTGAGAGTAAATGTAATTTATGCCTCTCAGGGAATACACTTATGTGTGTGCATTTGTGTGTGTGTGTGTGTGTGTGTGTACTCTAAGAAGGAGTCTGAAGGGAAATGTACATGCGTGCGTGTGTGTGTGTGCGCGCGTGCACGCACGCACTTTTTTTTTCCATTTATTTTTATTAGTTGGAGGCTAATTACTTTACAATATTGTAGTGGTTTTTGTCATACATTGACCTGAATCAGCCATGGATTTACATATGTTCTCCATCCAGTTCCCCCCTCCCACCTCCCTCTCCACCCGATCCCTCTGGGTCTTCCCAGTGCACCAGGCCCGAGCACTTGTCCCATGCATCCAACCTGGGCTGATGATCTGTTTCACCCTTGATAATATACATGTTTTGATGCTGTTCTCTCGAAACATCCCACCCTCGCCTTCTCCCACAGAGTCCCAAAGTCTGTTCTGTACATCTGTGTCTCTTTTTCTGTTTTACATATAGGGTTATTGTTGCCATCTTTCTAAATCCCATATATATGTGTTAGTATACTGTATTGGTCTTTATCTTTCTGGCTTACTTCACTCTGTATAATGGGCTCCAGTTTCATCCATCTCATTAGAACTGATTCAAATGAATTCTTTTTAATGGCTGAGTAATATTCCATGGTGTATATGTACCACAGCTTCCTTATCCATTTGTCTGCTGATGGGCATCTAGGTTGCTTCCATGTCCTGGCAATTATAAACAGTGCTGCGATGAACACTCGGGTGCACGTGTCTCTTTCAGATCTAGTTTCCTCGGATACACGCACATTCTAAAGAGGAATCTTAACGGATGTCTTCCCCAGATAGGCTCCTTGCTTCCATAGGAAAACCTGAGTTTGGCTCAAGTCTGTAAGTCTGTGCCTGGGAGATATTAGGAGGGGAAGGGTCTGTGTTGCCTAATTTTTTGAATTAGTGTCTTCTCCTTTCTTCTCTTCTTTGTCTTTGGCACTATAGCACAGAGCCTGGGCACATTCCGTTTAAAACTTGCCTTTGCTATTTGTTGCCTTTGCAATGTGTCCAAGCAGCAGTATCTCTGATTAGTCCCCTCTTTAGCTAATCTTAACTTTATCCTTCCATTACTTGAGACCTCTAGATGCATATTTCATGTTTTCTAAAGCACACAGTGCTAAGCAAAATGATACTCTTCTATCGTTTTCTCACTTCTCCAATATGTTGTTTTGCATTTTATATAACTACTTCTTCTAGAAATGAATGGTTTCTATAATACATTCTTTTCATTAATTGAGGCATGATTATATATTTAAATATCAATTTGTGCTTCTTTATCCAGTTAAGAAGGCCTTCCCTGGTGGCTCAGTTGATAAAGAATCTGCCTGCAGTGTGGGAGATACGGGTTTAATCCCTGGGTCATGAAAATCCCCTGAAGTAGGAAATGGCAACCCACTCTAGTATTCTTGCCTGGAGAATTCCATGGACAGAGGAGCCTGGTGGGCTATAGTCCATGGGGTCACAAAGAGTAAGACATGACTGAATGACTAACACATCCAGTTAAGATCTGCTTTAATGCTTTGAAAATCAACTGTTTAATCCTTAGTGTGAGCATGACTTACACACTCATCAAAAATTTAAATCATGTTCCATATACTGAAATACTTAAAAATATTTTTAAATCAATAATGCTGTTCATGCACTACAGACAGAAATCATTTTGAAATGTTAATTATGTATATAACAAGATATCAAAATGAACTTTTGAAGAGTTAACTTTTTATTTTAGGACAGTTGTAAATTTCTAAAAGTATTATGAAGCTAGTACAGAGTTCCCCTAATACCCTACACACAATTTCCCATTATTAATGTCATACATTAGGGTGGTACATTTTTTGGTCATAGTTACTGATGCCTTACTATTAACTAAAGTTAATCCTTTATTCAGATTTCCTCAGTTTTTACCTAAAATCCATTCTTCTGTTCCAGAACCCCACCCAGAATACACATTGAGTCATCATGTCTCCTGAGGCTCCTGTTATTGTTTCTCAGGACATCTTTGTTTTTCTTGATCTTGACAGTTTTGAGGATTATTTGTCACATATTTTGCAGAAGGAAAATGGATCCTTACCTTTTAAATTTTATTTTAAAACTTTACATAAAAATTTCAAATATAAGAAAATTAGAGAATAGTATAATAAATCCCCATGTACCCCTGACACAATTTCAATAACTATTATCAATATACTAAGCTCATTCTATCTACTCTATCCTACCCCCAACCCTGAGGGTTTTAAAGCAAGTCCCAAATATAGTTTCATAGATACTTCTAACACTTACATACCTCTAACAGATAAGGCCGTTAAAAAAAATATACCCACAACAAAGTTAAAAATAATTCTGTAATATTTAACAGTCAGCTTGTGCTCAAATTTCACCCAGTGGTCTCACAAATGTCTTAAACTTACAAATTCAAACGAAGATCCAAACAAAGTTTATACTGAATTCGGTTAATCTGAAAAAAGGACTTTTGTCTCAGTTTTACCTGAGACCTGAGACTTCAAACAAAACAATAGTTACACCCACTTTATGAGGTGCCAAACTACCTCTGTTGTCCAAAAGGAGTGTTTAAAACTGATTTTAAGGTCCTGAGCCCAGCACCCTTCTCAGGCTCAAGAGGATTTCTTTGAGAAAAGTTTCAGGGAAGCTATGGTTTTTCCCTTTGCCCCTCTCCCACCATGGGAGAGAGAAATGGGGTGTTTTCCCTTCACTGTATGCCTAGTGAGAGGGTCTTTAAAAGAACCACCTTGAGAGCTTGGCCTTTACTCCTTGAAGCTACAATGGGCTGGCCAGATTTAGAGAAAGTAAAGAGGCCAGGCTATGACCTGAATGATGCCTGCCAAGTGAAGCAAAAAGAGATGGTTGAATTCACAGCAAATTGTGACTTCTATCAATAGTAGGACAGAGATATCAGTTCAGTTCAGTTGCTCAGTTGTGTCCAACTCTTTACGATCCTATGGACAGTAGCATGCCAGGCTTCCTGTCCATCACCAACTCCTGGAGCTTACTGAAGCTCATATTCATTGAGTTGGTGATGCCATCCAACCATCTCATCCTCTGTCATCCCCTTCCCCTCCTGCCTTCAATCTTTCCTAGCATCAGGGTCTTTTTCAATGAGTCAGTTCTTCACATCAAGAGGCCAAAGTATTGGAGCTTCAGCTTCAACATCAGTCCTTCCAATGAATATTCAGGACTGATTTCCTTTAGGATGGACTGACTGTATCTCCTTGCAGTCCAAGGAACTCTCAAGAGTCTTCTCCAACACCACCGTTCAAAAGCATCAATTCTTCGGCACTCAGCTTTCTTTATAGTCCAACTCTCACAGTAGGGCAGAAATATGAGTCCTCATAATTAGATGTGATGGGAAGGCAGGGTCTGGTCTTGTGATTATTTTTAAAGAAATCCCTCCCATGCAGCCTTCTTCTACCTGGGGGCTAGTCTATCTCATAGAAAAGAGGATGGAGGTACAGCATTCAATACAGAGCTAGGATAGGGGTGTGAGTGAACAACTAAAGTGCAGGCACTGTCTATTAAGGGAACAAAAGTCAGGAATTTCTCATGAAGAAAAGCTCTACCAGAGTCCCCCTACCAGAAAGGAGCTGCAAAAGAATTAATCAGTTTTCAATATTTACCAATCGTGGGGAGCCCCAAGTATCAACACCTACCTGTTCCTCCCAGTTCCCTCCAGTTCTCATCTCGGAAGAAGTAAGGTGAGGGGAGGAATCAACCACGCTTGAGTCTCCTACCCCTGCATCAGCAGTCCCAACCTGGGAGCAGAAAGCAGCTTTAAGGCAAAACGAACTCCTGAGTTTTGAATATCAAATTGGACTATGATAAAAACTATCAAGTGATAAAGAACATCACCAAGAAAAAGAAATGCAAAAAGGCATTTAGTTGCCTGTGGAGGCCTTACAAATAGCTGAGAAAAGAAGCTAAAGGCAAAGGAGAAAAGGAAAGATATGCCCATCTGAATGCAGAGTTCCAAAGAATAACAAGGAGAGATAAGAAAGCCTTCCTTAGTGATCAATGCAAAGAAATAGATGAAAACAATAGAATGGGAAAGACCAGAGATATCTTCAAGAAAATTAGAGATACCAAGGGAACATTTCATGCAAAGATGGGTGCCATGAGGCAATCCTTCAAGAAGTTGAAGTTGAATAGTTCTATGAAGACCTACAAGATCTTGTACTAACACCCCAAAAAGATGTCCTTTTCATTATAGGGGACTGGAACGCAAAAGTAGGAAGTCAAGAAATACCTGGAGGAACAGGCAAATTTGGCCTTGGAGTACAAAATGAAGCAGGGCAAAGGCTAATAGAGTTTTGCCAAGAGAACATACTAGTCATAGGAAACACCCTCTTCCTACAACACAGGAGAAGACTTACACATGGACATCACCAGATGGTCAATACTGAAATCAGATTGATTATATTCTTTGCAGCCAAAGATGAAGAAGCTCTATACAGGCAGCAAAAACAAGATCGGAAGCTGACTGTGGCTCAGATCATGAACTCCTTATTGCCAAATTCAGACTGAAATTGAAGAAAGTAGGGAAAACCACTAGACCATTCAGATATGACCTAAATCAAATCCCTTATGATTATACAGTGGAAGTGACAAATAGATTCAAGGAATTAGATCTGACAAATAGAGTGCCTGAAGAACTATGGATGGAGGTTCATGATATTGTACAGGAGACAGGGAGCAAGACCATCCCCAAGAAAAAGAAATGCAAAAAGTCAAAATGGCTGTCTGAGGAGGCCTTACAAATAGCTGTGAAAAGAAGAGAAATGAAAGGCAAAGAAGAAAAGGAAAGACATACCTATCTGAATGCAGAGTTCCAAAGAATAGCGATGAGAGAGAAGAAAGCCTTTCTCAGTGGTCAATGCAAAGAAATAGAGGAAAACAATAGAATGAGAAACACTAGAGAACTCTTCAAGAAAATTGGCGATACCAAGGGAACATTTCATGCAAGGATCGGTACAATAAAGGACAGAAATGGTAGGGACCTAACAGAAGCAGAAGATATTAAGAAGAGGTGGCAGGAATACACAGAACTATATAAAAAGATCTTCATGACCCAGATAATCACGATGGTGTGATTATTCACCTGGAGCCAGATATCCTGGAATGCGAGGTCAAATGGGCCTTAGGAAGCATCACTACGAACAAAGCTAGTAGAGGTGATGGAATTCCAATTGAGCTATTTCCAATCTTAAAAGATGATGCTGTGAAAGTGCTACACTCAATATGCCAGCAAATTTGGAAAACTCAGCAGTGGCCACAGGACTGGAAAAGGTCAATTTTCATTCCAATCCCAAAGAAAGGCAATGCCAAAGAATGCTCAAACTACCACACAATTGCACTCATCTCACACGCTAGCAAAGTAATGTTCAAAATTCTCCAAGCCTGGCTTAAACAGTATGTGAACAGTGAACTTCCAGATGATCAAGCTGGATTTAGAAAAGGCAGAGGAATGAGAAATCAAATTGCCAACATCTGTTGGATCATTGAAAAAGCAAGAGAGTTCCAGAAAAACATCTACTTCTGCTTTATTGACTATGCCAAAGCCTTTGACTGTGTGGATCACAACAAACTTTGGAAAATTCTTCAAGAGATGGGAATACCAGACTACCTGACCTGCCTCAATTCATGTCCATTGAGTCGATAATGCCATCCAGTCATCTCATCCTCTGTCATCTCCTTCTCCTCTCACCTTCAATCTTTCCCAGCATGAGGGTGTTTTCAAATGAGTCAGTTCTTCGCATCAGGTGGCCAAAGTATTGGAGTTTCAGCTTCAGCATCAGTCCTGCCAATGAATATTTAGGACTGATTTCCTTTAGGATGGACTGGTTAGATCTCCTTGCAGTCCAAGGAACTTTCAAGAGTCTTCTCCAACACCATAGTTCAAAAGCATCAATTCTTTGGTGCTAAGCTTTCTTTATAGTCCAACTCTCACATCCATACATGACAACTACTGGAAAACTACAAAAACATTTCAGGCTCCTCTGTCCTCCACTCTCTCCAGGAGTTTGCTCAAATTCATGTCCATTGAGTCAGTTAGTTTTATTTGGAATGCACTGTAGAGACGTTTGACATACGTCACTGAAAAGAATGACATGAGACCTATGTTGATTATAGAGTCTGCATGGATAAAGTAATTTTCATCGTCCCTGACATCAGTTATATCTCAATACCAAATTTCTGAGAAATCACTCTAGGAATCGCTCTCAACTGACTATTCTGACAAATTATAGTCATTTACAGGTGACACCTTCTCAGTTCAGATGTCATTTGGACCCAGAGACTGTATTGTCTGTTCCTGTTTCACAGGTTCTGGGACCTGCTCATTTTTTACACCTGTATCACACAAGCAAGAGTTTCCTTTTCTATGTATTATGTTAAACGTGATCCTACATCACACACAAACTAAAGGGCTCAAGAAGGGAAGGCTATGACCAAGTTTTCCATTGAACTGGGAGTAACACAAAGCCTAGTTACTCCAAAGCTATTACTCAGGTTGCAAAATGAAAACTTTTTACCTAATTTAATCATGTATGTGAAGAGCTTGCTTACATTTGTTTGTATCAGAAGCCAAATAATCATATACTTACACAGTGTTGGCAATGATACGTTTCAGTTAGTACAGCCCTTTGAAAAATGATTTAGTAATGTGCATCAGGGATAAAACATGCTTGTACCTTTTGAATTGGTATTTTAAATTTTACCCTAGATAATTTTTAAATATGGGGGAAAAAGTGTGCAGGAATATTTCCTTCACAGTATTTTTTAGGCAGTGAAAAATTAAGAGGCAGAGTATATAACAACAGGCACTTAGTAGATGGTTATGCCTACTTAATAGAATATCATGAAATTACTAAAATATTAATTGGAAAAACTATAATATGGAAAAAGGAAGAATAAAAGTTGAATTTATACTATGATTTTAACTACTTAAAACACAAATATAAGAGAATATACAAAAATAATAAAAGTTGTGCTAGGGTTATGGATTTTTTCCTTCTATTTTTAAAATTTTTTCTAATTATGCACAAATGTTTTATTGTTTAAAGTTAGCTTAAGCATTAGCAACATTTGCTTAAAATTTTTAGTCTTAGAATCACACATCATTGGCAATCCATGCTGAAATGGTACATAATTTCTGTTTACTAATGTTCAGCTGTTGGCAGACAAAGTCAATTTTTTAGCTAAGCAAATGTCAGTTGTTCCCACTGCACTTCTAAAATTACAATACAGCTATGAAATAATTGGCAGGGAAGGGTACTTTGGGATAAACATGGAGAAAAGTCAAAGATTAAGAAAAGGAAAATGTCCACCTTTCCAGTCAGTGACAAAATCAGTAATAGGACTTCTTAGAATGCACAGTACTAGTGTGCAAGATAGCAAATAATTAGGATGAAATCTGGTAAGTACTTGCATAGGCCACTGAACAGGCTAGGGGAAGATTTGGGAACTAGAGTAGGTATTCTAGATAAAGTAGATCCAAGAGCAAAGGTTTTTTGTTTTTTCAAAACTCAGGGTGTGTTCAGAGAGCAGAGTAATCCCAGTGTCCTTAAAATAGGCTACCTATAACCTGCAGGATTAAAGAATCAGCCGCAAGGCAGTAGAGGTGGGTTCCATCCCTGAGTCAGGAAGATTGCCCTGGAGAAGGAAATGGCAACCCACTCCAGTATTCTTGCCTGGGAAATCCTATTGACTAAGGAGACTGGCGGACTACAGTCCATGTGGTTGCAAAAGAGTCCGACATGACTTAGTGACTAAACAGCAATAAAACTTACAGGATGGGTAGAAGCAGGTAATAAGAGATTAGTGGATGCTGAAGTTGTTCAGTCGCTAAGTCGTCTCTGACTTTTTTGCGAACCCATGAACTGTAGAATACCAGGCTCCTCTGTCCTTTACTCTCTCCTGGGTTTGCTCAAATTCATGTCCACTGAATGGGATGGTTTTATTTGGAATGCACTGTAGAGACGTTGAAGATTTCATGTTACTGAAAAGAATGACACGAGACCTACACTGATTCTAGGATCTGCATGGAATTAACTGAAAGGGAGATAAGAGGAAGAATAAGTTATGAGGACTCTGCAATAAACCATGATCTTCATTACATAAAATTACCTGGATTAGCACCCCCAGAATATATTTAAAATGGTTTAACCACGTTCTAACCAAGTTTTAGATAATTTGGGGTACTAATAGAATTAGCACATAATGTTGAATCAGATTGCAAAAGATTGTTTTAACTCTGTGGCCAGATTCAAAGTATTGAAACCAATAAATATGTTGAAAAGGCAAATTCTCAAAAGCAAAAGGATTTGTAATTCTAGAAGGCAGCAGATTATCAATAGCAGCATCCACATTTTGTGGAGTGGTGGGTTGCTTTAAGACATAACAGTCTCACGAGGAAGTAAAATTTTCTAAAGTATATACTGCTTTAACCTTCTAGGCAACTGGTGGTGTTGCTGAACAAAGACCTTAAAAAAGCTCTATCCGTTAACAGCAGACAAGATTTTTTTGTTTAACGCGTTTAGATTTTTAAAGTTTCTTGTCCTAGAATATATCAGAATCCATTTAGAATATGGATTCAGGCCCAAAGCCTTCCTGACTTAATAGAGAAGCAGATGCTGTTGCCACCATAAGAACGGCTCAAAATCACTCCCTAGATGTGGCAGTTACCTAAACGTTTAATAAAAATTTACTAACCAAGTACTCTGAATTACTGGGCTAGCAGATCTTTCATTTCGGAAGCAATCATTTTAGGGTACCAAACTACCCACGTCTGGGCCAAGCCTCCGGCTTTTGTTTACAGACACAGAGGAAGGAGCGCCGCGGTCCATTAAGTCGCAGGGCCGCGGAGCGGGCATCCCTCCTGGGAAGCGAGTCCGATTCCCCCAGGAGGGAGGGGCTGGGAAAGGAGCCCTCCGGCCGCCGCGGGCCCAGCGGCCTCTGCCTTCCAGGCATCCCGAGCTGCCCTCGCTCCCATTCCCCGCCGTCTCATTTGCCACCTCCCAACGCGTGACCCCGGCGCGTCGCGTCCCGGGCCGGTGTCAGACGCGGGGTGCGCCAAGCGGTCCCATGTGCCCCCTCCCTCTCGCGGCCGCCGCAGTCACCGCGCCCCGAACCCCGCTCCGGCTCCTCGGCAGAGGGCTCGCCGCCGCCATGTCTACCGCCCGGCCACTCAAATCCGTGGACTACGAAGTGTTCGGGAGAGTGCAGGGTAGGGGACCGCCCTACAGCGGGAGGTCAAAGAGGTGTTGGGGAAGAAGAATAGAAAGCTGCGACAAGCACAGCCCATCTCTAGGAGCCCCTGCCCCGTTGTGGCTGGGACTTCCGCCCGGCCATGACACAGCAAGAACGGGCGGGAAGGAGACCGAGGGAGCATGCGCAGGAGAGCTGGGGTGGCGGGGGAGGAGAGCGGAGACTCCTTAGGAGAAATGCTGGGAGAAGGAGGAACAGCCGGGCGCTGGGAGTGGGCCACCTACGGGGGTGCAAGGGGACCGCATCAAGAAGGCAAACTGAAGTGGGGGAGGAAAAGAGGAGGGTCCTTGAACTAGTGATCCCCGTTACTTGCCACTGAAACTACTGTGGTTGACTTGTTTCAGAATAGACTCCTAGATGGTGTTGGAGGCTTCATTTTGTAGGATGATAGTACTTTTGCCGGTGTAGCTCCTAAAGGAATTATTAAGTTGTTATCTTCTTTTTGTTCCGTCATAAGTTTAAATCGTTGCAAAGGATGTAATGTCTGGCTTATAGTAACTACCATTATTTCTAAATTAAAATGTTAAAAATCACTGAAATTTATCCAGTGGAATATAAATATGGTGGTGATTTAATATTTGCCATCATTGGTTCAAAACAGAAAGTGTTCAGTTCAGTCACTGAGCGGTTTTGGACTTCTTAGGACTCCATGGCCTGCAGCTTGCCAGACTTCCCTGTCTATCACCAACTCCTGGAGCATGCTCAAACTCATGTCCATAGAGCTGGTGATGCCATCCAACCATCTCATCCTGTCATACCCCTCTCCTCCTGCCTTCAGTCCTTCCCAGCGTCAGAGTCTTTTCAAATGAGTCAGTTCTTTACATCAGGTGGCCAAAGTATTGGAGTTTCAGCTTCAGCATCAGTCCTGCCAATGAATATTCAGGACTGATTTCCTTTAGGATGGACTGGCTGGATATCCTTGCAGTCCAAGGGACTCTCAAGAGTCTTCTCCAACAGCACAGTTCAAAAGCATGTATTCTTCCAGGCTCAGCTTTCTTTATAGTCCAACTCTCACATCCGTACATGACTACTGGAAAACCATAGCTTTGACTAGACCAGCTTTGTTGACAAAGTAATGTCTCTGCTTTTTATTATGCTGTGTAGGTTGGTCATAGCTTTTCTTCCAAAGAGCAAGTGTCTTTTAATTTCATGACTGCAGTCACCATCTACAGTGATTTTGGAGCCCCCCAAAATAAAGTCTCTCACTGTTTCCATACATTTGCCATGAAGTAATGGGACAGGATGCCATGATCTTCATTTTCTGAATGTTGAGTTTAAAGCCAACTTTTTCACTCTCCTTTTTCACTTTCATCAAGAGGCTCTTTAGTTCTTCTTCACTCTCTGCCATAAGGGTGGTGTCATCTGCATATCTGAGGTTATTGATATTTCTCCCGGCAATCTTGATTCCAGTTTGTGCTTCATCCAGCCCAGCATTTTGCATGATGTACTCTGCATGTAAGTTAAATAAGCAGAGTGACAATATACAGCCTTGATGTACTTCTTTCCCAATTTGGAACCAGTCTGTTGTCCCCAGTTCTAACTGTGCCCAGTTCTAACTGTTGCTTCTTGACCTGCATACAAATTTCTCAGGAGATGGTATTCCCATCTCTTTTAAGAATTTTCCACATTTTGTTGTGATCCACACAGTCAAAGGCTTTGGCATAGTCAATAAGGCAGAAGTAGATGTTTTTCTGGAACTTTCCTGCTTTTTTGATGATCCAATGGATGTTGGCAATTTGATCTCTGGTTCCTCTGCCTTTTCTAAATCCAACTTGAATATCTGGAAGTTTACAGTTCACATACTGTTGAAGTCTGGCTTGGAGAGTTTTGAGCATTACTTTGCTTGCATGAGTGCAATTGTGCGGTAGTTTGAACATTATTTGGCATTGCCTTTCCTTGTGATTGGAATGCAAACTGGCCTTTTCCAGTCCTGTGGCCACTGCTGAGTTTTCCAAATTTGCTGGCATATTGAGTGCAGTACTTTCACAGCGTTGTCTTTGAGGATTTGGAATAGCTCAACTGAAATTCCATCACCTCCACTAACTTTGTTCATAGTGATGCTTCCTTCCTAAGGTCCACTTTACTTTGCATTCCAGGATGTCTGGCTCTAGGTGAGCGGTCACACCATCGTGGTTAACTGGGTCATGAAAATCTTTTTTGTACAGTTCTTCTGTGTATTCTTGCAACCTCTTCTTAATATCTTCTGCTTCTGTTAGGTCAATACCATTTCTGTCCTTTATTGTGCTAATCGTTGCATGAAATATTCCCTTGGCATCTCTAATTTTCTTGAAGAAATCTCTAGTCTTTCCCCATTCAGTTGTTTCCTCTATTTCTTTGCATTGATCACTGAGGAAGGCTTTCTTATCTCTCCTTGCTGTTCTTTGGAACTCTGCTTTCAGATAGGTATATCTTTCCTGTTCTCCTTTGCCTTTAGCTTCTCTTCTTTTCTCAGCTATTTGTAGGGCCTCCTCAGACAACCATTTTTGCCTTCTGCATTTCTTTTTCTTGGAAATGGTCTTGATCCCTGCCTCCTGTACAATGTCGTGAACATCTGTCCATAGTTATTCAGTTACTCTATCAGGTCTAATTCCTTGAATCTATTTGTCACTTCCACTGTATAATCATAAGGGATTTGATTTAGGTCATATCTGAATGGTCTAGTGATTTTCCCTATTTTCTTCAATTTAAGTCTGAATTTGGCAATAAGGAGTTCATGATCTAAGCCACAGTCAGCTCCTGGTCTTGTTTTTGCTGCCTGTATAGAGCTTCTTCATCTTTGGCTGCAAAGAATCAATCTGATTTCGGTATTGACCATCTGGTGATGTCTGTGTGTAGAGTCGTCTCTTGTGTTGTTGGAAGAAGCTGTTTGCTATGACCAGTGCATTCTCTTGGCAAAACTCTATTAGCCTCTGCCCTGCTTCATTTTGTACTCCAAGGCCAAATTTGCCTGTTCCTCCAGGTGTTTCTTGACTTCCTACTTTTGTATTCCAGTCCCCTATAATGAAAAAGACATCTTTTTTGGGGTGTTAATTCTAGAAGGTCTTGTTGGTCTTTAGAGAACCGTTCAACTTCAGCTTTTTCAGCATTACTGGTTGGGGCATAGACTTGGATTCCTGTGATATTAGATGGTTTGACTTGGAAAAGAACAGAGATTGTTCTGCCATTTTTGAGATTGCACCCAAGTTTGCATCATACTTTGCATCAAACAGAATTTTCTGTTTTAATTTGATTTCCATTCAATTTCCCCCACAGAATTTTACCTGAGTGTTATGCTTTAGTGGTTCTGATTGGTGACCTACTGAACTTTTCTGCAGTTTGTATGTACATATATATGTATTTATAATATATTTTCTTAATTTCCTTTGACCATAAAGCTCTATTCTTCTTCTTTTTTTTTTATTTTGGCTTAAGTTACTATTGTGACTCTTATCAGAATACATTTGATGAAAATAATATAAATATATTTAAAAGTATGATAAACATTATTTAGAAGGTAAATTTGTTTGGAAATTTATTTCTTCAGGAGAAAGCTGGGGGTGTTTCATGAAACCTTGATTAGAGGGTTAAATTATCTTTGTATTTTGATACTTAGAGGTTTTTGCACCTTGGGGCAATGTACCTGAATAAGCTAAAGAATGGGTGAAAGTATGTCTTTTGTAAAGAAATAGGCCCTTATTTCAAATGGTAACTGGAAAGGGACATAGGAAAAGAAAATAAAGACAGACTACTGTTGTCTCCTCAATACAGGTCAGTTTTAGGGGGAAAAATATATATGGGATAAAGAAATTGATTACTTAAAATTATTCATGCCTTGTACTCTTCCTGCCTTACCATGTCTTTGGTATACCCAGGGACATGGTAATCTGCATTGAAAACGGACACAAAGAGCCATTGAAACACATAAAATATGACATAAAATATGAAAATGGTGACAGAGGTCACTTGACGAAGTATTTTGATTACTAGACAGACATGGGAGTAGTTGAGTGTGTGTGTGCACACGCGCGTGTGTGACATTTACTGAGAGTGTCCCATGTACTGAGCATCCTACTGCACGTGGGCTCAGTCGTTTGTGTCCGACTCTTTGTGGCCCTGCGGACCACTGGCTGCCAGGCTGCTCTGTCCATTCGATTCTCCAGGCAAGAATACTGGAGTGGGTTGCCATGCCCTTCTCCAGAGGATCTTCCTGATCCAGGGATTGAACCTGAGTCTCTTAAATCACGTACATTGGCAGGTGGGTTCTTTACCACTAGCGCCACCTGGGAAGCCCCATACACAAACAGTCAGGTTTAAAAATCAGCTTTAGGGCAATAAGCTCTGTTGTTTACAGTATATTAAATGGAAGAGAGTTGTTTTTCAGCCACTAAGTTGTGAAAGTACATGCATACTCTTGGCTTATCAAGGCCTAGTATGTGGGACAAACCCATAGTCACATATTTGCACATATATACACTGACGTTTGCTGAGGATTTAGGATGTGCCAAGCTCTGTACTCATTTAATCCTCAACCCTATGACCTCAACCAGCTTCCTCATTTAACAGAGAAATTAAGACACAGTGAAATAACTTTTCCAGGTTACAGGGAGTTAAGTGGTGGCAGTGGGGTTTGAACCGCAGCCAGAGCGCATGCTCTTAGTCACTATATCCTATTGCTCCTCCTCTCAGTGCCCTTTCCATATTTTTTTTGCCTTCCTCCTAACCTACGCACTGAGCATGTACATAAACTGGTGTAGGACATTTGGACCTGGACATCTAGAGCATTCCAGATGACCCTAAGGATGTTTTTATGGTCATTTTGGCTCCAGGGACACTTGACCTGGTCAGTAAGCAGTCAGCTCAGTCACTGTTCCCAGCCTGTGTCTCTCTGCGTCTCACAGAACTGCTCACAGTGTTCTAGTGGCTTACCTAAGAAATAAATACAAACCATTAGCTTTTTGCCCGAGTCATAATAATAGTGTAGAAATTATTGACAATAAATAATGAAACTTAAAAAAATTAATTTATAATATAAAATGAAAAATAAAGAGATCTTTAAAAAGTGTAGGATAATAAAAATCTTAGTGAATACTGGCTTATTAGAAATAATGGTTATGAAAGTAAATTTACCATGGAGGAAGATATAAGGACATATAATGTGAACAAAATATAGATTGATAAATTGTCATTAAAATATTTAAATGAAACTATTCTTAATGAAAATTGCTTAAATTATATAAAAATTAATATGGAAAAATGGAAAATGACTGTCCTGTCCTGATAGAAAATTGATCAATGAGTTGAATTAGCTTGATGGAGCTTATGACAGAAAATACTTTCTAGCCAAAAAGGTATGCTGTAATATTTATATTTAGAATGTTTGAATTTAAATCATCCTTGGTGACAAAATGGTAGTCAAAATGTTCCAGGAGTCAAATATACTCTGCCTTGTTCTCAAATACACATACCCTAATTTGCAAACAGACTGCATTTCAAGAAATAGTTTATAAGTTGATTGTTTGAAACTCAGGAAAATTATTTATGGAAATAATATTACAAATAGTCTGTTTATTTCTCAGACCCTTCTGCAAAGTCCACACATAGAGCTGTAGCCTTGTTGACAGAAATAATCAATAAGCAATCTATAATAGGAATAGGAAAGAGTTTTATTTCAGCTAAACTAAGGACTATAGCCTGGAAGATAGTCCCTCAGATAATTCTGAGGAACTGCTCTGGAGAAGCATGATTTCCAGCCCAGTTTTATATCTTATCAAAGCAAAGAACATCTAACAAATTAGGGATTCATTCCTTCAAGATTTCAAAGAAATAGATTGGCATGTACACAGTGAGTCACTAACCTTAGCACCTGGGAAGAAAGTCTTATCATCGAAGGAGCACCAGCATTGGTGTCCCAGTAAGAGAGGGATTTAATCTGTATTATTTTATTTATTTATTTATTATTTTTTGGCCACATTGTGTGGCATGCAGGATCTTAGTTCCCCAACCATGGATGTAACCCATGCCCCTTGCAGTGGAAGCGCAGAGTCTTAACTACTCGATGGACAAGGAAGTCCCTTAATCTTTATTTTTAACATGAATATACTTTACTTCTTGGTAATACACCCTTTTATTTAATAGTTAAAGCACATATACAGTGTATGTTTGATAAGCCACAAATAGGCTGTTTTAGTTAGCATAGAAGTCAAGTTAACTCTTGGATGAGCCAGCATGACTTCCCCATACTTCAGTATGTGGACATTTCTTCCATCAGGCTGCAGCTGCTCTCCATTGTTGCACTTCTATCCCTTCCCCCCTTTTTTTTTAATAATAATTTTTTGTTGTTTTAGAGCAGTTTTAGAATTATAGAAAAGTTAGAAAGATACTACAGAGAATTCTTGTACACTACAAATCCAGTTTCCCCCATGGTAAACGTCTTCCACTGTATGGTACCTTTGTCAGAACTGGTAAGCCAACATTGATACATTATTTTTAACTAAAGTCTGTTTTCTCAAGTCCTCTTGGATTCAGGATTCATCTAGGCTATTACATTGCATTTAGTCATTTTGTCCTCTTAGGTTTCTTTCTGCTGTGATAGTTTCTCAGACTTGCCTTGTTTTCCATGACCTTGACAGTTTGGAGGAGTGGTTTGAAGCTAGGTACCTTGTAGAATGCTCCCAAACTGGGATTTGTCTAGTATTTTTGTTATAAGACCAAGGTTGTGGGTTATCAGGAGGAAGACCACAGAGGTAAAATGCTTCTCTCTTCGCACTGTATAGATGTACACACTATCAACATGACTTACCACTGTTGATGTTAACCTTGATCACCTGGCTGAGACAGTGTTTGTCCGCTCTTAAGTTACTTTTTTTTCCTCCTCCCTTTCTGTCCTTTACTTTATCTCCACGTTCTCCACGTTCTCAAGAAGCTCCATGTTTTTTCCCATCAACTTCTGCTGCGTTGGGGGCTTTAGGATTGAGGAAGTAGGGGGACTGACCTGTGTTTTTATTTTTTATTTTTTATTTTTTTTTAAGTGAAGTGAGTGAAGTCGCTCAGTCGTGTCCGACTCTTTGCGACCCTGTGGACTGTAGCCCACCAGGCTCCTCCGTCCATCGGATTCTCCAGGCAAGAGTACTGGAGTGGGTTGCCATTTCCTTCTCCTGACCTGTGTTTTTAAAGCATTCATATCTATGGCATGGTTTATCATGTTCCTATACATAATTAGTTATGGAGAATAATATAATCTGTAACTTTGAAAGAGGAACTGATTAACCAGTGTATATAGATGCTTTACCAATGCTCAGATTAATACTAACAACACTTGTAGAAGTGGGTTGTGGCAATATGTTAGTTTACCTGTACATTAGAAATTCAACAGTTCATTTTGATGGTGTTGACTCAGATTAGAATGGGAGTACCTTACTGGACTACAACAATAAGTTTTCTTTAAGATTTCTTAAAATGAAAATTGAGATGAATTACTGAATAGTTTGGTTAGAAACCACATGATTCAGGTGTACATGATTTTCCTATGTAGATAGGTAGGTGGAAAAGATGGGTTTTAGAGGTTGAAAATTTTAATACACTAAAGTCAAGAAATGTGATTATCTTTCTCATTTTTTCCCCTATAGCATTTCATTTGTAATTCTATTCTATTTCTTGCTTTTTGCTTCTCCAAATCCATTCTTTTTTCAACTATACTTATTTGTATACACATATCTGTGTCTCTAACTTGACAATAAAGCTGCTGCTAAGTCACTTCAGTCATGTCCGACTCTGTGCGACCCGATGACTGCAGCCCACCAGGCTCCTCTGTCCCTGGGATTCTCCAGGCAAGGATACTGGAGTGGGTTGCCATTTCCTTCTCCGAGACAATAAGGATGGCATTTTATTTATTTATTTATTTAATTTTTTTTTTTTTTAAGGATGGCATTTTAAAGGTCAAGCTAGCTTGTTTTTGTATCCCCTACAGGCTGTGCTTCTGATATGGACTCCCATGTATCTCAAATTAAATTGAAGTGCTTGTGGATAGTTGAGTTAGAGAAGAAACAGTAGTATAATGGCTGTTTAGACTATTTGAAAGATGCCATGGTGTGTAGCTCCAGGGGACAGATCCTAGATGGATGGTGAAAGGTGGAGGTGAGGCAGAATTTTATTCCTTAGAAGAAAGACCTTTCTAACAATTAAAAATATTTAAAGTCATTAAGGGCTACTTTGTAAGGTAATGACTGGATGGCTTCCTGCATTCAAAATTGACACATGCAGTCAAATCCCAGGATGAAGGGGGTACAGTTTAATATGAAAATGTGATTTTTCATGAAATGACGCTGATGTTTAAAATCCATCATATGGTTTCTTTAAATACTAATGCTTCTTTGTGGATTTAAAGTATGATTTGCTTTGCAAATCTTCACCTCAGAGTTCCTGCCTGACACATCTTTTCACAAAGCAAGGTCCAGTTGCAGCTGATTGAGCCTGGACTGAGTGGCATATTGTATCTGAGTCCCTCATGACCGAAGCGGCTGGTGTCTGTCCCAGTTTCTAGAGCAGTGTGTCTG